>NW_007247892.1:783108-882690 GCF_000164805.1 Carlito syrichta | reverse complement strand
TAGCTGGAACTACAGGCACGTGCTACCACGCCCAGCTGATTTTTGATTTATTGTAGAGATTAGGTCTCGCCAAGTTGCCCATGCGGGTCTCGAATCCACTGGTTCAGGCAATCCACTCACCTCAGCCTCCCAAAGCACTGGGATTACAGGCTGAGCCACCGAGCCCGGCTGACTTGAGCCTTTTCTACTGCAAACCTTGTCTAGAAGTTTCCTGTCATAATTAGAGCTCACCCTTCTGCCCCCAGTCAACAGTCCATCCTTTGAGCCCAGATGTGAACTGAATCATTTATAAGACATCATCTAGTAGATCATGAGCTCTCAGCTTCATGTGACAAAAGATGGCCATAAATTAGCTTCAACTGTAGGCTGATAGAATGGCTTGAATCCGGTGGTTTTGAATTTATCTGAAATTGGATGGCTTTCTTTGGTATGTCAGCTTTATCCTCAGCTTGTATCCTGAAACTTCCACAGCTCTGGGCCCCATGTCCTTTTAGGGCCCTGTTGAAAGGAAGAGAGTACTTCTGCCCCAGTCCAGACGGAGCCTTCAGATGGACCTTGAGTTAATTGCTTGGGGCAAGAGGGGGGTACCATGCTGATTAGCTCAAGCTAACCAGAGTGTGCCCTGGATGTGGGGTAGCTTCATCTTCCAGACTACATGGGAAGTTGGGGAGGGCGGACACTAACCGAAAATAAGGCTGCCATCCGGAAACAGGAGGAGGGGAGTAGATGCTAATAGGTGGAACCTAGTCATGCACCTTGAGAATGTCTACTGTAAACTCTCTTAATTAGAGCTCAGCAATAAAGAGAACGCATGGATTTCATTTAACATTTTGAGGGGAATCTCCCCTGTGTCAGGTGCTGTTCTAGGATCTGGGGACACCGTAGTAAGAAAAACAGAAATGATCTCTGCTCGTGGAGGGATGGGAGGACTGTCCATGTAATGAGGAGAATGTGCGCCAGTGTTGTTGACTCTCATGTGGTATTTGTGCCTGAGCATTTACTTGGGTAACTGGTAAAGGGAGTGTATGCAAAGGTGATGGGAAGGAAATAGATGACATAGACATGAAAACAAATCATGGCCTGGTCATTCTGACTGATGTTTGTAAGTCTAAAAATGAAAATATTTTGTACTTAGAAAATATGGCTATCCTTAGCAAAATCATGAGCCACCACCGTCTTCAAAAACGTTGCATTTCTATAGTGCAAGTGCAAGAAGGACCAGAAGGAATGATAATTTTTAGAGACATATTTGAAACCTGGAATCAATTTTTATAGACCTGTGTGTTTCAGGTTCATGTGTGGCAGTTGGCTAGCAGTTTCATTCAGATGATACAACTTTTATCAGGTGTGTTTGTGTATGTATGTGAGTATACGTATGTATTTGTAGTTGTGTGCTTGTGTACACATTCATGCACATACCAGGGAAATAGAACATGAAAATACAGGTTTTCTATGTTTAAATTTTTATTAAAATTTCTAATAAAGTTTTTAAAAACTGTTCTTTTATTTTCTTTAAATTATTTGTAAAATGACTAAATATAAATGAAATCCAGAGTTCATTGGCCCCAGCTGACAAGGGGTGTTGGTTATTTTTTCTGGTCTACTGAGGATTAGTATAGTATACTTGTGCAGACCATCATCCACAGTAGTTGATGACTAGATGTTCGTTTCAAGCACACATGGAATATTTATGAAAATTAGCCATCTGCTAGGCCATAAAATCTCCCCAGATTTCAAAGAAGCGCTATCATCAGAGCACATTCTGTCACCACAGGCAGTTAACTTAGAAGTCATTTACAAAAAGGTAATTAGAAAAAGTCCCCTACACTGGGAAATTTAAGATAACTTCCGAATAACTTACAGCTCAATAAAAGAATATTGATAGAAATTTAGAAAATAGTCAGAATGAAATGCTAACAGAAATAATTTATAGATTGTCCTTTGGAAAAGAAGAAAGACTCAAAATGAATAAACCAAGCATCCAACTTAAGTGACAGAGATAACCACAGAATAAACACAAATAGGGTAGAAGAAAGGAAATGAAGTGAGTATGAACTAATATTAGCCATGAAAAACACACCTTAAGTCGTAAGGATGGTAGTGCCCTTAGCTGGTTCTTTGAAAAGTCAGATAATCAACTCTTGACAAAATTAATCAAGGTAGAGAGAAAAAATACAGTATTCAGACTGAAAAAGGGAGCCATGCATATACTGCATTCCACAGAGATTAAACTGGTAAAATAATAATAAGAGCAACTTATGCCAATAAAGTCAGGATTTTAGGTGGGATGGATAAGGAGAACACTTTGTTCAACTTTGATGTAGCCACCATCCAAGGGCAGCGTGAAGGGAGACCAGCAGCCTGGTGTCCTGGTCTTGGCGGAGGCCGCACGGGACTGCTTGCAGGCAAGGTGCAGATTCAGCCACATGGGGTCAGGCCGTCTTGGAGGTGCCTTGGCTTGAATGGAGGGAACACAAGCCTGTCTGGATGGGACCAGGGTGCTTGAATCGGCAGCACGTGTATAAAATCTGGAATGATTCAGAAATGATGACTTTGATCTCTACACAGGAATCCCCTACAAACTTGGGAAGCATTTTATCTTTTACTACTGAGGAAAATGCAACTTAAAATGACCATTTCTTATTCACTGGATTGGCACAGTTTAACAGATGTATTGGGATTCTGCAGAGAAACAGCACCAATGGGATATGAATAGAGATTTATTGTGGGAATTGGCTTACACGATCATGGAGGCCGATAAGTCCCATGGTCTACACTGCAAGCTGTAGACCCAGGAGCCACTGGTGTAGTTCAGTCCAAGTCTGAAGGCCTGAGACCCAGTGTAAGTCCCAGTCTGAGGGCAGGAGATGGGATGTCCCAGCCATGCAGATTCTTCTTTGGTCCATGTGTTATTCTGTCCAGACTCTCAAGGGACTGAGCAGGCGAATCCACCCACACCAGGAGGGCTGCTGCTTTACGCGGTCCACAGCTCAAGTGCTCGTCTCACCCAGGAGCACCTCGGATAAACCCAGAAGCAGCCTTTGACCTGAGTGCCCATGGCCCAGGCAAGTTGACACAGTGAACCAGCATAGTAAGTGTGACAGAGCCATATCCTGGGGGTGGGCTGTGGAGGCAGAACCCCCTTGTGTTCCACGTGACCTGGAGCTGACCTCTGAGGCTGTGACTGAAAACAGCCATTCCCTGGTTGTCCTGCTTTGAGGCACTCTGGAGGCTGATGGTATTGAGGATCTGTCTGATCACAGCTTCCTTATGGAGAAATAAAGACAAACTCTTAAGCTCCCCGCTTACTGCACAGACCCCTTCTCGGCCTAGAGGACCCTAGAGAAACCTAAAAAGGGAGTTCCCAGCTCTGAGGAGTTGGGAGTTAGGGCTTGTGACACCCAGTTCCCCTGTAACTCCTGCCAGGCTCTCTTTAAACCTAAGGGTAGAAGAAGCCAGCCCCTTCCAGAAGATTCGCCCCGCCCTACCACTGACTTCAGCCCACCCCGGAGCTACCCCTCCTTTTGTGGTTTCCGCAAAACAACCCACCAGCATCCCTTCCCGATGAGAGACCAGTGGCCACACAGAGGCTCTGGCCAGGCTAGAGAGCATCCACACCGAGGGCCTTCGTGGCTTCTGCTTCACAAACTGTTGATGTCAGAGGCCTGAAACCTCCACCCTTGCTTGGGTCTAGGCGACACTGCCGTGTTTGAACATGGGACCCATGGAAGGGCATGATGCTCAGTTGTGCAGGCATGTTTTTTCCTTTCATAAATATTTGTGATACCGATAGCTTCTTGAATATGTGTATTCGACCACTCACTCTGCATAGATGCTTGATTATTTTTCCCTTCCAGCCAGGTGTGTCTGTTTCTGATTTCTGGCCGAGACCCTGCTTCCTCTGCCTGTCTGAGTGGTCACCTGCAGGCAGGAGCCCTTTGTGAGAAATAAGCTCAACTTTCACTCATGAACCTACCATTCCACAGTGGACGTTTCGTGCCCTTTCCCAGAGTGCTTCCGGCTGACCTGTGGGTTCCAACTCGTCATATTTCTTTCACACTTGCCTCTTGCACAACAGAAAGTTATTCCTGGCCTTTGCTTTATTGTTGCAGGGAGGGAAAAAGACCTCTGAATTCCCCCAAAAAGAGGCCTTTAAAATATTAATGTTGAGAATCTCAGCTGGGCAGTATACTTTGAAGACAATCTGGTAGAGTTGTTAGGGAATTGTTAAATGTTTCTTGATTACTGTGTGATTTTTCAGCAGTTAGCTCCACAGGATGACACTGATGTAGTGAAGGCATCTTCCTTGTTTATGTGACAGTGTTTTCTCAGCAGGAGTGAAATTGACGGTAACTCCCGCCTCACTTTAGCAATAAGGGTTTTCATTCATGGATGTATGAAGTCATGGGAGGAGGGGTGTTCGTCCTACTCGTCTCATTGAGATGCATTTCCAATAAAAGTTTACTTTCAGCATTTAATAGTTACCAGATTTGCTGTATATTTATGCTTCAGTCTGTTCTGTGCTAATAAGACTTGCAGTGAAAATTCAGTCCGGAAGAAAATGTTTAAAGTTAGCACTTTATAGTTACAGGAAATTTAATAAAATTAATTCAATGTATATGCATATTTTATTGCAAAGAAATGGTTCAGAGTGATCAATAAAATATTTTAAAGCATAAACAATAGTCATTTCAGAAAAAACACAGGAAAATGGGGTAAAAATACCAGTTCATCTAGAAAAGAAACGATGTAACATTGTTTGTCATTGCGAGTGGATTTATATGCTTTAGATGTGGGTAATTTTGAGAATCAAATCACTATGGTCTTGTAGGTTCCACACTGAAAATGATGGATCAGTTGTATTTTAAAATGCCAGTGTTTTTGCAGTATACTGCGATCTTTGGGACTGTTTAAACTTATGATGAAAATTCTTAGATGTCAGCATACAGATAGATGCTCAAAGGAGCACTTAGTTTTCAAAAGTTTGTTAGTGGAAATGGAAACAAAAAAGGTTGAGGACATTGGCTGAAAGCATTAGATCTCAAGGGGGTGTTAACACTCACTTGGGGGCTTTTTGGAATGTACCGGATGTTTTTTGACTGTTGGGGCTTTATTGACATTTGTTTAGTGGGGCCAAGAAAGCAGTGCATGGCAAAGAAGCATTTCATCCTTTCTGCTAACTGCTCTAAAGCCCACTGGACACTCCACTGCAAATATAAATTAGTAGGAATTTAATACATGCTAATTTTAAGGGATATTTAAAAGAAATTATTATAAAAATAATAAACTGGGACATTTTAGGAGCGGACCATTATAGTGGGTAATAATGAAAATGTGTATTGTCTCAAAATTGTAAGTAATGCTTCAACTCCATGTATTACCTACTCAGGATATTACAGTATTTAGTTGAAAATAACTTGTAGTAGATATCATGAGAGCAGCACAAGTTATTACAAACACATAACAGAGGAGATATAAAATTCATTTAAAAAGACTCAGAACCAAATATTAAATTATCAGGAACTTAGGAAATACAAGGAACACGTGAAATCTTATTGACTCTTACACTTGCTCTTAGCAATGATAGTACTTCATAGAAACTTGCTTGACTGTAAAACTGCCACTGCACCAAGTTCTTATACTTCAGCGAGACCCACCCCCGTTCCCCTCTGCACTCTACACCTTTTCCTCCAAAACATTTACCTACACAAGGTCCTTGTTTGTTTTTACTCTTTTTGTCTCTCTTAAAAACTCCTGTAGGAGGAGAACATGGGAGGGCGGCCCTTTTGAGGAGTTTGGCTTTTAAAAGGAGGAGAGAAATTGGTAGCTGTAGTGGGTAGGGAATATGGAATCAGGAATTTTTTCAAAATAAATGTGTAGAAGTATAATGCACATACAGAAAATCACACACATCAAAGTGTTTATTTCTGTACATTTCTATAGAATGAAATTCACCCGTGCAGTTACCACACAACTTAAGAAATGATCATTACTAGCACGCCGCAGTCATCCCTCCTGTCCTTTATCACTAACCGATTCCCACCCAAGAGACATCAGCAGTTATTCTGACTTTTATCACCCAATACTGATATTGCCTATTTCCAGACTTTACATAACTGGAGTTGCGCAGGCTGTACTCTTTGAAGGCTGACTTCTTCCGTTCAACGTACGAGTGGAATTCAGTGTGTGCTGTTCGTCTAGAAGTAGTGCAGTCATGTTCCTTGTAGGAATAGCTCAGAGTTTGCCTGTTCTGCTGCTTGATAGTAGTTTGAGTGGTTCCGGTTTCACTGTTGCAGGTAATACTGCTCTGGCAGTATGTACGCTTGTCCTTCAGTGCACACGCCTAGCTCTTCTGCTGAGTGTGTGTTTGGAGCGGGGGGTGCTTTCCAGAGTTCTTGTGTCAGTGTTGATTGAGCAGCCTGAAGTCAGAGTTCCCATGCTCTCTTCCTTCACTTCAGCTGTGCTGAAAAGCCATCTTGTCTCCTTGGTGATTAATTGTGCTGTGTGCCTTTTCATGTGCTCATTAGCCATTTGCATGTCGCCTTCAGTGAAGTGTCTGAGGCTTTGGCTGGTATTTTGTAGTTGGATTTTTCTTCTTACAAATGTGTTGTTCTTTATATGTGCAGGACATGTGTGTCGGTGATCTTCCACTCTCTGACTCGCCCATTCTAATGCATGTCTCATTTAGTGAAGTCTTTTCATGCACAAAAGTTTTTTCTTTTAACAAAGTGCAGTATTTTCTTTTAAAAAATCTTTACCTGTACCAAGGTCTTAAAGATATTTCTGTATGTTTTCATTTAGAAGTTGATTGTTAATTTTACCTTTTACATTTAGGCCTGTATTTCACCATGAATTGTGTGTGTGTGTGTGTGTGTGTGTGTGTGTGTGTTTGTGATATAAAGAGGATTAAGAATTGTTTTGTTCCTATATTAATATACATTTAGGCCTGTATTTCACCATGAATTGGTGTGTGTGTGTGTGTGTGTGTGTGTGTGTGTGTGTGATATAAAGAGGATTAAGAATTGTTTTGTTCCTATATTAATATTTGGTGCCTCCCCTCCCATTTATTGGGAAGTCCTTCTGTTCACTTTTGTCATATATCAGGCAGGTCTTTTCTGGGCTCACTCTTCTGTTCTATTAGTCTGTATCTATTTCTTTATCCTTGAACCAATACCACATTTTCTTATAAATGGTATCTTTATAATTCATCTTATTTGTATAAGCGTCAAATAATAACCTTCAGCTTTTTCTTCCTCAAGAGTAATTTTCTTCCTCAAGACTGTTATTGGCACTTTGTATTTCCATCTTGTCAGTTTCCAAGAAGCACTGGGATTTTGATGAGAGCAACATTTAATCTATTAATTTAGAGAGAATTTACATGTTTTAGTATGGAGTCTTCTAAGGCATAAACATAATGTATTCCTCCATTTACTTAGGACTTCTTTATTACCGCAGACATGTAGTTTCTGTGTCAAGGTCAGTGTACCTTTCTTTGGATTTGTTCCTTGGCTCCTTGATTTTTGAATGTTATTGCATGCTGTTTAATATTTCACACCCACATTTTTTTTGCTGGTATATAGAATTGCAGTTGATTCTTGTATATTGAATTTATATCCAGCAACCTTACAAAATTTACTTATTTTCATGATTTGTAAATTGTTTTGACTCTTTTTGTATAATATGCTGATGACAGTTTTATCTTTTACCTTCCAACTCCTGTAAGTTTATGTTAGTATTATCACGCTCACTAGTACGTCTCATACAGTCTTTACAAGTGGTAGGAAACAACCTTGTCTCTTTCTTCATCTCTGGGAGGAAGCTTTCAGTGATAGACCATTGAAGATTATGTTATAGGTAGTTTACAGTTACTTTTTATGAAAAAGATTCCCTTTTCTTCATAGTTTGCTAAGAAAATGTAGTTAAAAATGAGTGTTGATATGCTACCAAAAGCACAAATGATAAAAGAAAAAATTGGTTAGTTGTACATGATCAAAATTAAAATTTGTGCTTCAAAAACCACCAAGAAAAGAAACTCACAGACTGGAAGAAAATATTTGCAAATCATTTGTTTGAGAAAGGACTTGTATGTAAGATATAGGCATGTCTTAGAACTCAATAAAGAGAAGACAAATTACCCAGTAGGAAAAAAAAGTGAGCAAAAGATATGAAGAGATGTTTCACTGGAGCAGCTGTGTGAATGGCAGGAAGTACAGGGAAATGCTTAACCTCATTAGTCATCAGGGAAGTGCAGATGAAAACTATTGTAGATATCACTTCACACCCAGTAGAGTGGCTGTAATAAAAAAGACAGACACTTGTCGGTGACTGTAGGGAAACAGAGACCCACCTGCATTGCTGTTAGGAATGTAAAATGGTAGAGTCGATCTGGGCAAACAGTCCGGCAGGTTTTTTTCTGAGTTAAGCTAAAATTTACAGTACTCCCTAACAGTTCCACTTCTGCATGTCTACCCAAGACAAATGGAAACATTCGTCCACACAGAAACTTGTAAGTGCATGTTCATAGCAACATTCATTGTTGCCAAAAAAGTAGAAATGGTCCTAATGTCTGTCTTCTGAGGAAGGGATGAGCAGAATGTTTTATATCTGTACAGTGGAAAACTAGTTGGTGCTAAAAAGTACTGATTTCATGTTTAATGCATGGATGAGCCTGAAAAGCAAGCTGAATGAAAGAAAACAGGCAAAATGGACCACAGGATGTACTCATTCACTTACATGCCATGTACAGAAAAGGCAGCTCTATGGGAAAACAGGTCAGCGGTCTCATGGAGCTGGGGTGGGAACAAGGGGGGACTGCAGGTGGGCATAAGAGATCTTTCTTGTGACCGTGGAAATGCTCGAAAATTGAATTGTGATGGTTATACAACTCTATGAATTTACTAAAAATCATTGAATTTTGTACTTAAAGTGACTGAATTTTATTTTTTATGTAAATTATTCTTTGGTGAAGATAGTAAAGAACAACCTGAATTTTATTAAATGCCTTTTCTGCAACTAATGAAAATTTATATGATTTTCACCCTTATTCCATTAATTTGGTAAATTAAACAATTTAATATAATTAACAGTGTAATTATTGAGCTTATCTTGAATCCTGGACTAAATGTAACTTGGTTTTTATGCGTTATACTTTATTTACATTTCTAGTAGATTTGGTTTGCTCATATTTTATTCAGGATTTTTGAGACTATGTTTATGAGAAAAATTGGCCTGTCTTGTTTTTTCTTATCGTGTTTTTAGCAGGGTTTTGTTTTGCTGCTCTCTGTGTTTCTGAAAAATTGATGTTACTTTTTTTATTATGTGTTTGGAAATTCTGTTGGAGTCTTATGGATGTGCAGTTTTTGTGTGTGGAAGAGGTTTAAATAATATAGTCAGTTTTTTAAGCAATATATTTATGCTTTCAGATTCTCTATTTCTTCACCAGTTGTATTAAGCTGTAGTTTTTTTTAAAGGAATTGCTGTATTTTATATCCCTTTTCAAGTTCATTGGGCCAGAGTTGTTGATACTATCTGATTATCCTGTACTGAGGGGTCTGCAGCATTGTCCTTGTCTCCTTCTTGGTGTTGGGGGTGAACCTTCCTTATTTTGCATCTTAGTCTTGCTGATGGTCTGTCACATACTTTAGGTTTTTCAGAGAACCAGCTTAGTTGATTCTTTACTCTTGCACATTTGCTTTCTCTTTCATTAACTTTTGTTCCAGTTTGTATCATTTATTTTCCTTTTCTTTGGGATTTTAAAAAAATTTCTTATGTCCTGATAGGGATACTTCATAAGGATATTTGCCTGCTTGCTTTATCGGTTGCTGAGAGAGGTCTTTTATTTTTATTTTGAGTTGGAGTCTCACTCTGTCGCCCAGGCTGGAGTGCAGTGGCCGCTCCCGTCCACCGCAGCCTCGACCTGCTGGGCTCCGGCGATCCTTCTGCCTCAGCCTTCCGAGTAACCGAGTAGCTACCACGCCCGGCTGATTTTTTATTTTATTGTAGAGATGAGGTCTCGCCTGTCCAGGCGGGTCTCAAACCCGCGGGCTCAGGCAATCCACTCACCTCAGCCTCCCAAAGGCGCGGGATTACAGGCTGAGCCACCGAGCCCGGCTGAGAGAGGTCTTTTAAAGTCCACTGTTGTTGTAGATTTGTCACTTTTTGTTTTCTGGTGTTAGTTCTTCATATATTTTGGGGAGTCGCATGGTGTGTAATGCCAGTTTAAAATTCTGACTTTGTAGTAGGTCATCTTATCTGCTACTATGCAGTGACCCTTTGACTAGAGTAACTCTTGCCTTAGATCTTTTTTGTCATATATGTGGGTAACTTTACACATTTCCTTTTAGTTGTTGTTTGCATGTTTTCTTACCCTTTTACTTTAGCCATTCTGTGCCCAAAATATTTTAAGGAACAACTCTCATAAGTGGTATACGAGAGGGAACCCCCAAAAGCCTGGATTTATCTTTTGGAGGGCGAGGCTCTTATGGTACAGGATTCTCCCGCTAGGTGAGTATTCCAGAAACCCATCAGCATCTGTGGACCAGCTAGTGTTGTGAGAGGCTGCGTTGGGCTTCATCAAATTTTTTCCTTTTTCTGAGATTCTTTAAAAACGCATTTGGCCATTTCAGGATGCGTAATTTACTAGCGTACCTGCTCATGCCAGTTTTTGACCCCAAACAGCCTAATTCCCATGCCCCACCCTTCCTGTTCACCTGTTCTCTCTCCAAGTGCCCGTTTTTGGTTTGCTTGTTTGTTTGCCTGGATGAAAAGAAGTCCTCAAAAAGAAGCAATTTGCCATTTTGAAGAGGTGAAAAAAAAAACCCAGCAGAAGCACTGAAAGGCATTGAAATTGATGAGTTAAAACAGTGTTTTGAGCAGTGAAAAAAGCATCTTGATAGGTGTATTGCATCACCTGGGGAGTACTTTGAAGTTGACAAGTTGAAACATGTAAGAATAAATACACAATTTTTTATAAATAAGTTCTGGATTTTTGGGGGTTCCCCCTTGTAAAATAAGATTTGAAAAATCTACCCTCATAATCTTCTGCCTGGATAACTTTCTCTAGTGTTTCTTTCAGTGTGGCCCTGCTGGTGACAAATTGTGTGTGTATGTGCACGCGTGCATAAAAGTGTCTTTATTTCACCATCATTTTTGAAGGATGGGTTTGCTTTGTTGAGAATTCTAGATTGGTAGTTATTTTCTTTCCTTATTTTAAAGATGTCATCCATTTTTCTATTGAGAAATCAGCTGTCAGTCTTATGGATCCCCCCCCCCCCCCTTTTTAAAAGGTACACATGTTTTTTTATGGGCAGCTTCTAAGATTTTCTTCTTATCTTTGATTTTCAGCAGTTGATCTTGGTATGGTGTTCTTTTTATTTACCCTCTTTTATCTTAACCTTCAGAGCTCTCAGTGGAAAGCCTGGAATGTTTATAAGTCCTCCTTGGCAAGCCCTGAGATCCAGTGATTTTTTTTTCTGTTTATATGAGGTTGTTTAGAAACTTACATTTGCCACAGAAACTCATATTCCTCCTTGGGATCTCTTCTCTGTTGTGCCTTTTTCTGCAGGGTCTTGACGTCTAAGCTCTAGCCGAGCTGGTACTCCTCCCTGCCAGAGTTTGTCTTCCCGTTTCCAGGAGACTGCAGAGATTCAGAATCGCTGTTCTCGGCAGGACTTGTAGGTTCTCTTCTCTGCCACTCGTTCCCTCCCTCTTGACTCAGTGCATATTTTGGGAAATGAAGGGCTTGCTATAGTTTTCCTTCTCTCTGGCTTTCTAGCCTCTTACATCCTGGCTGCTTAGTTACTCGGACAGCTATCTTATGTGTCTCTTCAGTGTTTCCGTGGAGCTGTATGGTGGTAACATATCCATCACAGCTGACGGTGGAGGTCCATGTGAGCTTTTTAAAGGAGGCAGCTCCTTCTGCGTCTATCAGCTTTTGCTCTCTGTGATTTGGGGCTGCCTTGCTGCATGTAATGCCTTCTTGGGCGCGGATGGGAACGAGACTCTGAAGAGGGGTCATGTTGATGCCAGCCAGGGAGAGTGCGAGTGCTTGAGGTGTGTCACTCAGGAGACAGGTGGGTGCTGGGCCCTGTGCCCAGGGGGCGGGCTGGCTCACTCCCAAGTTAGTCCTTGCACGGTAGCAGGAGGCAGGGCAGAGTGGGTGAGTTCGAATCCAGGTAGGGGATAGCTTCCGTGGTGGGTACGAGCAGACTCTTTTCTGTGCTTTTAGGTGGTTGATATCAGGATTGGAAGGGGGTTTGAGATTGGTGGAGAGAGGGAAGTTGTCAGGTGGTCTGCAGGTGAATCGGAGAGCAGATGGACTAGGGAAGTGTGGTTAGAATGCAGGGCAGCCTCCTTGAAATGAGTGGCCGTGAATGTGAAGCCTTTGAGTTTAAAAAGTAACGGAACTCAGAAGTACAGGGTCTCAAAGACGACTTCAAGTACTGCCAAATGATCTTGGAAAGAACAGAAGTGGAGACATATTTTTAGGTTCTGAGTGTTTGAAATTTCAGAATGTGTTTTCAATGTAAAAACAAAATGGATGTTAACATTTTTAAAAGCAGTCTCAAGGCTGCAAGTGTCTGCCATTTCCTGGAGAAAGGCAGTTCTTTCTAAAATAAACCTTGAATGCTGAAGAAGCCTCACACTCGTGTCGTATGAATATGGCGGTGCCTGGAGCTGGTGCCCACCTTCAACCTTCTTTTCTGGGGCTCGCTGGCGTGGATGACTCGGGTGTCAGGAGCAGCCCAGTTTCCACTGGTCCTCGTGTGGCTTCCTGCAGCCCCGTCTCTTCAGCCCCAGAACGTGGCTGCCAGCCTGCTCCGAGTCCACTCAAGCTGGCAATGTGTTGGATGACTGCCTGATGGTGTGCCCCCCCTCCGCTGGCTGGAGGCTGCTGGACCCCTTTAAGGGCATGTCATGTGGAGCCCAGGTCCCTTGACTCTCTTCTCTTCATTGCATTGCACGTCACATGACCCTCAGTGCTCGTATCAACCAATGTGTTATAGCCAACATTTATAGTCTCGATTTAGAATTACATTCTCAACATAATCAGTACGTTGATAATAATAATATAATGAGTTGAGCCATTTGTTATCTCTTTTAACAAATACTTTTCTTGGCCCTGCTAATGTTTTTTCTTTAAATTTTAATTCTTTATGGAAAAATTGATTATGAGGACATATGTCAGGCATTCAAAAACGTTTAAAGACTAATGTATTGGGCAGCCACCACCAAACCTAAGCAATGCAGTATTATAAATAAAGTTGAAGTCCTCTGTGTACCCATTGTCAGGCGCTGCCCCCCCATAACCACCAGTTGAATCCACCATTTATAACTCCCTTGCATGTCTTCTGCCCCTAAATAGGATTTTTGTTTTAAAAACTTTTATAAGTGGTTATTATCAGGTTTTTTTTCTGTAGTTATTTTTTTCTTCAGTATTTGTTGTAGCTTTATCTGCATTTATACCTTAATTATTCCATTTTCATGCTAGTGTTCTATTGTATAAATATGTCCTAGTTTGATTCGTTCTCCTGTTGATGGGTTCTGAAGTCTTGTCCGGCCTTTTGCAGTTCTGTGATGCTGCATTGAATGATACTGTACCTGTGTTTTGGGTGTGTGACAGGTTTTTCTTGGGTATATACACCTGACAGTGATGGGTTGTAAGGTATGTGCTTTGTCAGCTGTGGTTCTCCCTGGAAGTGCATGAGGAGGTGACAGTGCCCTTCCAGGCCACACTTGATATTGTGGATAACCATGATTAATTTTTGATGAACTGACGAATGTGTGCCTGCTTCACTGCAGTTTATTTTGTTGTTTATGTGTCTGTTTATTTAAATGGGGACCAGCCTTTTCTCAGTTCTTTAATTTTATTAAAACAAATGCCTTTATTGAGCTCAGAGTTAATGATCCCTTAAGGAATTCCAATGTTTATTTTTCTCTGTTACAAAATTTAGCTTCTGTGATAAAGTCATAATCATGCAATTGCCAATTTGTTTATACTTTAAGTCTAGCTGTTCTCTAATGTCCACAGTCACCAAGGCAGTTCTCCATGAAGTCACAGTTCTTTACAGCACAGTAGGGTGATGTGCCTGTCCACGGCTTGGTCTTTGCCCGAACGCACTGCAGAGGTGGATCTGCCAGGGTTGTGCAGGAGCCAAGGTGGCACCAATTTGTCAGTGTTTGTATCGACACTAATGAGTCTATTTGTGTATTTAAATGAACAAATAAGCATTACAGATGTCCTAGTTTCCGTGTCTAACAGAGTAACTATCCTTGAGTATCATCCAAACACAGTTTCTTCATGCATGTAAAGGGGTCCTGAGACCAAGAAACCTGAGCTGCACTGGTTTAAGCATGTGGTAGATGTGTGAACAAATACTTTATTCTGGCCAGTGGTGGTCCCTGGGAAGGAACACTTAGAGAGTAGAATCCGTTAACAGATGAATTAAGTTATCTTCAAGTTTTATATGCATCTTAAGTAAATTTTCAATTCTTTGCCTTGAAATTTTGTGCATAACTAGATTATATTTGTAAATAAAATGCTTTGCAGGTGCTGACCTTAAGGAAAGAGCCAAAATGAATTCCAGTGAAGTTGGTCCTTTTGTCTCCAAAATAAGAGCAGTGATTAATGATATTGGTAAGCACTATCAAATTCTCCTTTCAGCATGCTGAACATGATTGGAAGCGTCAGATTTAAAAAGTCACACACTGTCTGGATATATAAGCTATGTTTTAATACTTAAATATTTAGGTAATCATGACTGGTTGCTTTAAAACTGCACTTAATATGTTTACTTTGAAAATTATGTAAAACATTTCATAATTATAGATGCCCTTATATATGATGGAATGGCATATGAAGGTGTTAATTAGAAAACAATAATTAGGCCTAAACTTTTGACTTAAAATATCTCTATTTTTTTTTTGAGTCAGAGTCTCACTCTGTTGCCCAGACTGTAGTGTAGTAGCATGGTCACGGCCACCCCAGCATCGACCTGCTGGGCTCAGGCAATATTTCAACCTCAGCCTTCCAAGCATCCGGAACTACAGGCGCATGCTACCACGCCTGTATAAATTTTTTGATCTGTTGTACATTCGAGGTCTTACCTCTTGCTTCTGCCTCCCAAGGAGCAGTCCTCTCACCTCTGCCTCCTAAAGTGCTGGGATTACAGACTTGAGCCACTGCGCCCAGCTATCTCTTAAATAGCTGCATATATATATATATATATATATATATAGTTCCAAATATAAAATATAAAAAGTTCCAAATATATATATATATTTGGAACTTTTTTGCTTTTTACATAGAACTGTATCTTTTTTTAAGAGTTACTGTGCATATCAATTTATTATTATTACTTTGTAATTTGCTGCTGTGTACTAATCCACAGTTGTATTCAAATACATTTTCATTAAAGAATCCTGTTCCCTGTTCTTGCTCCTTACAGTAAAGCAGTGACTGTCTTTGTATGTGCTGAGAGATCCCTGCACATGGAGTAGCTGTCTCAGTTCTCATGCGTTCTCTTCATGTTTCGAGAAATCCTCCAAGTTATATTCCAAGATTATAATTATTTATATTTCCATCAATTCTATGACAGTATCTGTTTTCTCATACTTCTGCCAGCATTTAATATTGCTATTTTTAAAGTTTGCCTAGATTAAAAAAAGATAATTCAGCATTTTAATTTGTGTTTCCCCCAAATGCTTATGTGAGGTTTTTTTTTTTTAAATTAGAACTGTCTCCCCCTTCTGTCAATTGCCTTTTTACATTTCATATCCTCCTTTTGTAGGATTATCTAATAATTATTTATTTATGAACCATTTTAATGTTAATTCTTTGTTGTTAAATATGTTACAGGTATTGTCTTCCGATGTGCCACTCTAATTTAATTTCAGTAGCTTTAAATTGAAAACTTTTAATGTCTAGATTTCCTTTGGTATTTTTGTCCCTTGAAGATTTTCTTTCTTTGGTTCTCACACATCAGCTCTTCCAAATGAATTTAGAATTATTATTGTTTAAAGCAGAGGGGGAAAAATACCCTATTGGGACTGTGATTGGAATTTTATTATATTGTTAAAAGTATTGACATTTTAATGATACATATCTCTCATTTATTTGGGTCATTCATATTTTAATATGCTTCAAGGAAGTTTTATGGTTTTTTTACATAATGGTCTTGGTCTTTTTTCTTTTTCCCCTCAAATTTATTCCTAACTCTTTCATAGCATTTATTCTCTTGACTGCAATTTTTCCTCATTTCTGTTGCAGTCTTTATTTTAGGTCTGTAGGAAAGTTCTTACATTTTATGTGCTTATTTTATATTATGCCAGCTTACTAATTACTTGTGTAATTATTATTTTTTAATTTTCTTGTGTTGTCGGATGAAAGATTCATCATCAGTAATTATCTACGAATAATATGATTTTTATCTTTTTCCTTAACATTTTAATCTTATTTATTTTTCATATTTTTTCACATTGACTGAGGCCCTCAGTGCAATATGCATTTGTTAATGTAAGTGTGTTCATCTTTTCTTTCTTTGACTCTGATATCTTTAATGTTTTGCCAGTAGTTATCAAACTCAGGCAATTTTGTTCTGTTTCAACTTGTTAGAAGTTTGTTTTTTAATGAAGAATAAATATTAAAGTTTGTCAAATGCTTTTAAATATATGTCAGGGGGCAACCCCCTTGGGTCCCCCTCACTGTGGGAGCTTTTCTGTCTTCTCAATAAATGCTACTTTAAAATATATATATATATATAATTATATATTTTTATAGGATTATGATTGCAGTATATTAACCTTTATCTCATTTAGCTTTCATTGTAATGAAGTATATTAGTAGATTTACTAACACTGCACTGGCCTTGAGTTACTAGATCTATCGGTCATCGTGGCTGGGGTGGTGACTTTTAACGTATATTACTAGATTCGGTTTTAAATTCTTTGGGTATAATCATAAAGGGGCGTCCTTGTTCCCCTTCTCTGGCTTGGTGTCATAGTTGCACTACTTTCATAGAATGAAGGGAAGGGCTTTCCAGCTTCCTCTGTGCTCTACACCGAACAGTCATGGTTATGGGAAGGATTAGTAGAATCTGGCTGTTTCCCCCCTTTTGGGGGTCTTGTGTGTTTTTGGTAATGTCATTCCCTAATTTTTGTAAGAGCTAAAGCTTTAATAAACACATGTGCTTTTGATGTCTGTGGTTACTGGCTGAGTCTCCGTTCTGTGTCCGATTCTCTGCTGGTGTGGTCTTGGCCTCCCTGCCTCTCTCCAGCTACAGCCTCATGTTCCACCATCTCTGAGGTAGAGCATGCACTTGGCAGATGCTGCTCAGAAAGCTTAAACTTGGAAGTAAAACTGTATATATGTGTGTGGTGGGGGGTTGGGGGGGAGGTACCACTCAGCCTGGTTTCACTGTTAAAATTACCTTGTTTCCTCCAGAGTCTCTTTCTGTGTAATAGATTCTGAAAGTGGAGTTTTTCTGGGACTTTTTGTCTCTGCAGTGCCACTTTCTCTTCTGTGATTGGAACTGTAGTTTTCTATTCTTGGTCCTGATTGAGTCTTCTTTTTTTTCCCTGTGGGTTCCTCAATATGAGGGGCGAACCCCCTCCCCACGCCAGAATTATCTGTTGAAGGGTCGGCCTCTTGTAGTATACTCAGAATTTGCTCCTTCAGGTCAAATGGTCAACCAGAGTTTTGATCTGGAAGTTTTGAGAAGGAGGGGTCATGATTTGCAGAAGAAATGTTCCGTGTTGTGGCAGGCAGGCAACTGATTCTTCCACCCTGACAACGCACCCGCCCACACCGTGCTGAGTGCTCAGCAGTTTTCGACCAAAACTGGCATGACTCTGTGCCTCACCCTCCCTGTCCACCGGTCCCACCTCGAGTGGCTGCTTTTCCCCAGATGGAAAAAGTCCTCACCGGGCTCGGTGGCTCAGCCCGTAATCCTGCGCCTTGGGAGGCTGAGGTGAGTGCATCGCCTGAGCCTGCGGGTTCAAGACCCGCCTGGGCAACTTGACGAGACCTCATCTCTGCAATAAAAATAAAAAATCAGCCGGGCGTGGGAGTGCGCGCCTGTGGTTCCGGCTACTCGGAAGGCTGAGGCGGCAGGATCGCCGGAGCCCAGCAGGTCGAGGCTGCGGGGGCCGGGAGCGGCCACGGCCCTCCAGTTTGGGCGACAGAGTGAGACTCCAACTCAAAAAAAAAATTAAAAAAAAATAAATCCTCAAAGGGAAATGTTTGCTTATGTGGAAGAGATGAAACAAAAAATGTCAGAAGCACTAAAAGGCATCTAAATTGACAAGTTCAAAAACTGTTTTGAGCAGTGGGAAAAGCATCTCAGTAGGTGAATTACATTAGATGGAAAGTACTTTGAAGGTGACTGAAGTTTAAACATGTGAGAATAAATACACAATTTTTAATAAATCCTGCTTTTGGGAGTTGCCCCTCATATTTACTAATTATGGTTTTTATTACTTTATTACAGTAGACTTAAAAATTTTGTGACAAGTCAGTGAGATTTTAAAAGGCATACTGAAACTAAGTGTCTTGATCTAATCCACTCATTTAATATGTTAAAAGCCAGGGGCAGGCAAACTTTATCTTGAGTCATATAGTAAATATTTTGACTTTGCCACAGGATCTCTGTTGCAGCTACTCATATGTGACATTATAGTGTGAAAGCCACCACAAACAGTGTGTAAACAAATGTTGTGGCTCCATTTTGTAAAAACTTTATGCATACTGAAATGTGACTGTCATTTGATTTATATGTGTTATGAAATAGTACTTTTTTTTTTTTTGAGTTGGAGTCTCACTTTGTTGCCCAGACTGGAGTGCAGTGGCCGCTCCCGGCCACCACAGCCTTAACCTGCTAGGCTCTGTCGATCCTTCCGCCTCAGCATTCCAAGTAGCTGGAATTACAGGCATGTGCTACGACACCCGGCTGATTTTTTGATTTATTGTAGAGATGAGGTCTCACTGCCCAGGCAGGTCTCAAACCCGTGGGCTTAGGCAATCCACTCACCTCAGCTTCCCAAAGGCGCGGGATTACAGGCTGAACCACCGAGCCCGGCTGAAATAGTATTTTTATTTATATTTTTTCCCCAACCTATTAAAGATGTAAAAATCATTCTTAGCTTACATGTTGTAATAAAACAGGCAGTGGGTCTGATTTTCCTTCTGTTAATCTCAAGTGTTTTCATTTTATTTTTTCTTGTTTTTGGAATTCTAGTTTTTCATTCTTTTATTTATTTATTTTAAAAATCTGATGTCAGTTGCAGTTGGACAATTTGACTAACATTATGCTCAGGCCTTTTTCATTGGGCTTTGCTTTTTGGACACTTAAAGGTTTTAAGGATTTTGCTTTAGTAGGGAGCTTAAGATGTTGCACCTAGGAGTTATATATTATTGGTAAAATTTAGGCAATAGAATGAAACATAAAATTTGTAAATGAGTAGGGAGGTGGAATAATAAGAAAAAACATAATCCACAAAAAAAGTTCATCCAGTCTTAGAAAAGTGTAAAGACAAAACTTAGGACATATTAAATAGTAACTGTTGATATAAGTTCATTAGTTACCATTAATGTCAGTTGATTAAACTTGCTATTAAAAGATAGATGTTTACACATGATTGTCTCAGATGCAGAAAACACATTCAATAAAATTCAGCATCCCTTCTTGATGAAAATCCTCAAATACCTAGGACATCAAGGGAGCATTCCTTAACACAGCAAGAGCCATCTGTGCATCCACCATCATGCTTGACAGGCAGAAGTTGGAAGTATTCCCCCTAAGAACTGGAACAAGACAAGAATGTCCATTCTCATCCCTCCTATTCTATATAGTACTGAAAGTCCTAGCCAGAGCAGTCAGGCAGGAGAAAGAAACCAAGGATATTCACAAATAGGAAAAGAGGAAATTAAGTTGCCCTCTGCAGATGATATGGTTCTATACCTAGAAAACCTTAGAGAGTCTGATAAGTGAATTTGGTAATGTCGCAAGGTACAAAATCATTGTGCAAAAAGTCAGTTGCATTTCTATACACCAACAACAAGCAGGCTAAGAACCAAATAAAAAACATAACTCCATTCACAATAGCCACAAAAAAATGAAATATCTTGGCATCCACCTAACTAAAAAAGTGAAAGACCTTCCAAATGAGAACTACAAAACACTGCTGAGAGAAATCAAGGGTGATACAAACAAACAGAAAAATATTTCATGCTCATGGACTAGAAAAATCAATATTGTCAAGAGGTCCATCCTACTACCCAAGGCAATCTATAGATTCAGTGCAATTCCCATCAAATTTCCAACATAATTTTTCACAGACCTAGAAAAGACAATACAGAAAATCATATGGAAGCAATGAAAGAGCATGAATAGCTAAAGCAATGCTCAGCAAAAGGAACAAAGCTGAACGCAGCACACTCCCTGACTTTAAACTTTATTACAAGGCTGTGGTAACCAAGACAGCATGGTGTTGGTACGGGAATAGACTCATAGACCAGTGGAACAGGACAGAGAATCTGGAAATAAAAACAGGGCCTCTCAGCCAACTCATCTTCGACAAAACCATCAAAAACAAACATTGGGGAAAGAAGCTGTATTTCACAAATGGTGCTGGGAAAACTGGCTAACTCCATGTAGTAGAATGAAACCTCATTCAAAAATTAACTCAAAATGGATCAAGGACTTCAATGTAAAACCTCAAACTGTAAGAATCTTGGAAGCAGACTTGGAAACACCCTCCTGGACATTGGAGTAGGCAATGAAGTCGTGGCCAAGTCCTCAAAAGCAAATGCAACAAAAGCTAATGTTGACAGGTAGATCTTAATCAAACTGAAAGGTTTTTGCACAGCAAAAGAAACCGTCAAGAGAGTAAAGAGACAACCCATGGAATGGGAAAATAAATTCGCAAGCTATGCGTCAGACAAAGGCCTAACATCCAGGATCTACAAGGAACTCAAATAAATTGACAGGAAAAAAGCAATCCCATTAAAAAGTGGGCAAAGGACATGAATAGACATTTCTCAAAGGAAGACATACCAGCAACCAAAGAAACACCTGAAACAATGCTCAGCCTCACTAATCATCGGAGAAATGCATATCAAAAATACAATGAGATACTACCTAACACCAGTAAGAATGGCCATTATTAGTAAGTCAGAAAACAACAGGTGCTGATGAGGATGTGTAGATAAGGGAATGTTTCTGTACTATTGGTGGGAATATAAGCTTCAGCTTTTGTGGAAAGAAGCGTGTCAATTTCTAAAAGTTAAAAATTTAGCTTCTATATGATCCAACAATTCATTTTCTGGGAATGTACCCAGAGGAACATACATTGCTGTATCAAAAAGACATCTGTATACGCATGTTTGGTATAGCACAGTAGCAAAGACATGGAACCAACCCAGATGCCCTTAGAAAGTGAACCGGATAAAGAAAATGTGATACATATACATGATGGAATATAATGCAGCCATAAAGAAGAACAAATTCATGGCCTTCACAGCAACTTGGATGCAGCTGGAGCCCATCATGATATGTGAACTGTCATGGAAACAAAGAACTGAATACCGCCTGTTCTCAGAAGTGGGCCTTGATCACAGGTCTCATGAGCACATGGGTGGGATAGCAGATGCTGGACACTGCTCGGGAAGGGGGGCCCATGGCAACACACTGGATACCTGGTCCACTACCAGGGGAGAGAATCAGCTAGATGCCCAAACTTTACCTGCTGACAACTTACTTATCAAGTAAATCTTTACTTGTACCCTACAACTCTAAAATTTAAAAAAAAAAAAAAACTGTTCAGATTTGACTCAAAAATTAAAGTTAGCTGTATATTGTTAATAATAGCCACGTCTAGTATGACTTTTATTGTACCAAAAGATTGCTAACCAAAAGAAAGAGATATTTAGTATTGGTTTCAGTCAAAATACATTTTAAGATAGAAAGCACTATTAGTGCATATAAAAGGTCCCAATTTTTGGGAAACATAACCCTAAACTTGTGTGTACCTAACAGCAAAAGTTTCAAACTATACTAATAAGATGATATGAACATATTGGTCAATTTATCATCACTGGCAAAATTATTATTACTGTGGATAATTTCAGCCCATCTCCCTCGATTTTTTGTGATGTAGAAAAGACAAAAGCTAATATAAGTAATGATTTTAATAACATGCTTATCAAGTTTGGCTTAATAGAATCTCAACCCTGAGTTGGAGAATATGTGTTTTTCTCATGGATACACAAAATGTTTAAAAAAAAAATGGATCATGAGCAGAACCCTAATGTTTTCTGTTAAATTTCAAAAAATTTACACACACACACACACACACACACACACACACACACACACACACACGGCCCTGCTTTCTGTCCACAATACAGTTAAGTTAGAAACAAAGCATACATATATAAAGATTCTAAAACCATGTGTTTGTAAACTTAAAAATAACTACTAAATAACTACGTGGGTCAGAGAAGAAACTATAATGGAAAAAATGCAAAGACTGACTGATAAGGAAAAAAGTCACTCCTGAACATCCAAATACATGATATGTGGTTAGAGTGGTACTTGAAGGACATTCACACGTTAGTGAGGAAAAGTCACAGTAAATAGCTAGGCATTATCTTAGAAGAGATACTTCAAGGAGTTGTATAAAGTTAGAAATTCAAAGAAGCCTGAAGGAAAGCAGCAGCACCAGGATCAGAAGAGAGTGAGTGGAACATGCGGGGCACAGGGGGCTTAGCAGCACAGGTCACACAGGAAAAGGCGTAATCAGGGCTCCCACAGAGATTACAGAGGTAGTAAGAAAATGCCAGGAGAAAACTTAGCCAGAATGAAACTGGTGCCTCAAGAAGAAATTATGAGCTAGAATCGTCATGACCACTGAGGAAATGGAAGCAGTCGTTAGTAAATTTTTTCATGGAGAAAACACTAGGTCCAGTTTTTAGATGTTAGATGTGCATTTCTGATATTGAACCTCACCTTTGAGGAATGGGTGATGACAGCCTTACACAAGCAGCTCCACGGGTCAGTAGGGCAGGAGACTCCTCCTGGCTCGTTGCGGAAGGGCTGGGGTAGCCTTTGCTCCTCAATATGGCAGAGTAAGTGGAAGGAAGGAGCGAGAGGATCCCCTCTCCCGGAGAGCCTGTGTGAAGTCCTGCAGTTAGGAGGAAAGAGCAGATCGGGCCTCCCTACAACACAGGGGTGGTTTCCACTTCCAAAGATTGCATTTTAGTTAATGACATTAGCCAATTAAAATAAAATCATGAGTTTATCTCAGTGCATTGAGAAAAACCATTGAGAAATGTAAACATCTGTTCATGGAAAAATTTCTCAGCAAACTAGGAATAGAAGGAAACTTCTTTAGCCTGATGGAATGCATCGGTTTCTTAATAGTAAAACAGACACTGTCTCCTGAAAACAGCAACAAGACAGGAGGACCCAGTGTCACTGTCATCGTCACCAGTAAACTGTGTTCTCTCTCTACTTTGCATCGGCTGTGAAGAAAGAAAGTCCCATTGGAAAGGCAGGCAGACTTGACTCATGCTCTGAAAGCACCTGTTCCCCAACAGACGGAGGTGTAGGGGTTTCATGAATTGGGTGCTGGTGGAGAAGGCATGAAGCATGAACAGGGCAGAGTCCAGACACACAGGTGCAGGCCACTAACGTGCTTCTCCATACATTGTATGTTCACAAAATGGAGGCAACTTCCCCGTGGGGCGGAGGTTTTTTGTTTTTGTTTGTTTTTTTTAGCATTATAATGATATGTCGATGAGCTAATGATAGCTGGGGCCAACTGCTCTGGTCTGGACCTCTTGAGGTATGGGGGTCACGTGGCCACTCGTGGCATTCAGGTGCATAGGGTGGCTTCCTTAGGGTACTGTGCCCATAGATGAAGAGACTAAAGGAAAACTTGCTTGAAGTGTCCCCAGGAAGAAGGGCTTGGAAACTGCACTCATGGCTACACGTAGGTGGGAATTCTTAAGCAAGCATGTGACTGGGTAGGCCATTAAATATGGCAGAAACAAGATATTCACATCTCTGTCCAGTATTGTTCTGTGACGCCCAGCCTGTGTGGCAGGTAGAAACAGAAATAAAACAAGTCTGGACTGAAGAAGAAGAAATGACGTTGTTTTCTCAGGTGGTGTGATTGTCTCCATCAGAAAGCTGAAAGAATCAATAAATGACTAGAAATATGAGTGTCACCAGGCAGCTGTTATGAGACCTGTATTAAAAAGAATCAGTTGCCTTTCTTTATACCAACAACAGTCACAGATACCAAAAAAGGTACCATTTACAGTGGGAACAAAAATGGGTCTAGGAACATACGTAACATACATGGAAAAATGATGAAACTTTATTGTAGCATGTTTAAAAATAATGAAATGGAGATGTGTCATCCTCTTGAATAGGAAGATTGAGTGTCAAAAAGATGATTCTCACAAATGATACATAGACTCAATGTAATTACACTCAAATTCTCAATGTTGATTTGTGAGGGACTTGAGCAAAACGAGGCCCCAAGTAACCACTCAGAAAGAAGAGAGTGAAGGGTCTTGCCTTATCAGCCCTCAAGACTGATTTTGGTGACAGAAATTAATATGGTATGTTACTGGCTTTGGGATAGACAGCTGTACCGGAACCCCAGGACAGACCTACCAGGTGAGGGCCAACGCATGGCAGGGAGCACCGAACATCACTGTGGAACCATCTTAAGGGAGTGAAGAGTTTCTTAAAATGAAAATATGACACATGAAAGGGAAGATTGACAAATTCTACCAAATTAAACTTAAGAATATCTGTCCAGTAAAAGATACTGTAAATAGGCCAGAGTAGTGGCTCATGCCTGTAATTCCAGCACTTTGGGAGGCCAGGGCTGGAGGATTGCTTGAGCCTAGGAGTTCAAGAGCAGCCTCGGCAACATAGGAAGATCTTGTTTCTACAAAAGATAAAGAAAGTGAGCCAGGCGTGGTGGCTTGCATCTGTAGTCTCAGCTACTCAGGAGGCTGAGGCTGAAGGATCGTCTGAGCCCACAAAGTCGAGGATGCAGTGAGTTGTGATTGTGCCACCGCACTGCAGATTGGACAAGAGTGAGACCCAACTCAAAAAAAAAAAAAAGAAGACACCGCAAATAAAGTAGAGAGAAAAGCCACCCACTGGGAGAAGATACCTGACACGTAGCTGCCAAGGGATTCATGTGTACGGACGTGTGTTCAGGAATTGCCATAGGGTACACACGCACAGCCTTGGAGTCAGAGACTGTGACAGAAGAACTTTTCTCATGTGGCGGAATGGGCAAACACAGGGCAAGGTGAACCGCCTCAGGAGTAATTGTGGAATTGCAAATTAGAGCCATGGTGAAGGGGCTGCTTCATGTCTAGCACCAGATTAGCCAGCATTCTTCAGCCTCTTTTTACTGAGATGGAGTGAGGAAGCTTGTCAGTGGGAAGCAAGGCTTATACACTTCTGAGGGAGGTAACTTGGTGTAACTGTCTGGGAAAACAATTTGGTATTGTCTTACAAATGTGAATGTCCACAACCCATAAGACTAAGCTGTTCACTCTGTAGGGGATATTTACCTAGGGGGCGGCTTCAGGACTGGTTTGCTAGACCCTTGGCAGTGTGGCTGGCCCAGTGAACACCGGGTGGGCGAGTGTCAGAGAGAGGGTCATGGTTTCTTTAAGCGCTGCAGTTTGATATTACCTTGTGTTATTTAAAACAGTTCCTGACCTTGACCTGCTAATGAGCAGATTGCCACTTGGATTTGAACCTGCAGCATTCAGTAGACATTTTGCTTATGTGTTGTCCTAGGACACTTAGGTTATTAATAGCAAAAAGCTGGAAACAACGAAATTTCGATGACAGGAGAATGCATCAGCGTTTCGATATATTTGTCCAGTTGGACGTCGACTGCATCACACATAAATGAATACTATACGTTGGTATCAACTTGGATACATCTTTGAGACATAATGTTGAATTAATGCAGTGTGATACAGTTTTTATGAAATGAAGATCATACAGAGAGGAACATACATGTAGTGGCGATGGTTACCCTTGGCTGTGGGGCAGCTGGAAGGATAGGTGAGGAGCCTATTGGTGGGCAGGTGTTACTTCTGACCTAGGTCTAGCTTGAGTAGTGACCACGTGGGAGTTTGTTATTGTTACACCTCACGATGGACTTATGAATACACTCTTTATATGTGCCCAGTCAGATCAGAGACTCACGTATCTTGAGACCTACAAACAATTATTGGATAGTGTTGTGTTTATCTTTTTCTCTTATTTTCAAGAAAAGCCACATTCTGTATTTTAAGAAAATAGCTCCTTAGTTTTAGGGATTTTGAAGGGAGAGAAAAAGCCCTTCATTTGTTGGACAGCACGGGCTTGTGGGCACACACTGCTGACCCCTCTGCCTCCTTGGCCCTTGTTTCACTGACTTCTTCACACCGCTCGTTCATTTGCTGAGGGAAGTGCTTCTGGGTTTATGTTTTCCTGTGGGGAGGGGAGCAGTGCATGGCGAGGCTGGTGGGTGCTGGTAGGTGCTTGTGGGTGCTGATGGAGGAGGAGCCTGCATGGTGCTGTGAACAGAGCTGTGGGAGGCTGTTGCTTTGGCCAAGCTCGGCACCAGGCCCCAGCAGAGCTGCCCACACTGCACAGAACCATCCATGCCGAAGGCTACAGGGTGAAACTCAGCCTTTGGGGAAGCAGGTGGGCCCCAGAGCAGGTGAGTTTTTCCTGAAAGCAGGAGATTCAGTCGCGGAGTCAACCTAGTAAGGAAGGTTTCTCTGCTTTAACCCTTACAGAACAATGAAAAACAAACCTCAGATGTACTGTGTCTCATTTTCTTGTTTCCTTACAAAACCCACTGCTGTGCCATCACCCTGTGGTGCTTTTATTCTGTTTTGTGGAATGGAGGCTGCCCCAATTCATGAATCACAGATAAAGCCAGTTTGCCTTGGCGTTCCTTTCACTGTGGTCTTCGCCAGCACTGGCAGCTACTTTCTGTACAGGCCTTTGGGGAGTTTGGTGCCTTCCCTGTGCTGTGCCCACGCCAGGGTTTCAGAAATGTGTGGACCGGCTGTTGGACAAGGCTGTCGGATCCTAGGCAGGTGCAGTCCTACCTGGTGGGCCACCCTCTCCCCTCTCACTTGCTGTCTCTGGGATCGGAAAGGCAAATGGTCTTCCCTTTGGCCACAAAAATTTCCTGTGTTCTGCTTGCTGTTAATAAGGAACTGAAGGTAGTGTGCTTGTGAGAAAGGTGTTCTGTTCACTAAAGCAGATCAGAGACGGTCCATACTTCAGAGTCACTCAGTTTGTTACTTAGTTCACTTAGCTTCTTAGAAAGTCTTTTTTTTCCTCTTTTTTTTTTTTTGAGTTGGAGTCTTACTCCATCACCCAGGCTGGAGTGCACTGGCAGGCTCATGGCCACAGCAGTGTCGACCCACTGGGCTCTGGCGATCCTTCCCCCGCCCAGCCTTCCAGGTAGCTGGAATTACAGGTGCGTGCTACCATGCCCAGCAAATTTTTGATTTATTGTAGAGATGAGGTCTCGGCAAGTTGCCCAAGCTGGTCTCAAACCCACGGGCTCTGGCATTCCACACACCTTGGCCTCCCAAAGTGCTGGGATTACAGGCCGAACCTCCGAGCCTGGCCAGAAAGTCTTTTCTTAAACAGTAACTCCAAAGTCCTAGAACAAGATTCAGTTCTTTTGCTCATTTCCAAAAAAAAGTTATGTGGCGGTTTGGGGGATGTTGTGTTAAAAAGAAATGGTGAATTCTCAGAATCCTAAAATAGTAATCATTGTTACAAGTCCTCTCTCTCATGGGTTGAAAGCAGTGAAGGAATATTTTGGAAATACCAGACATCAGCAAGTCAGCAGCCAGGCACAGATTTGGGATGATTGGACCTGCTGACAGCGGGTGCTTCCTGACACACCATTCTCCTGGGGCTTCGTGGTGGGTACCCTCCTCCCTGTCTTCAGTGGTGACAGTCCTGGGACTCACTCCGCGCAGTTAGCACCATAGACCACAGCACGAATGTGGCAGTTGCCTAGCTGAGGGCCCTCCTGGTCTTCAAGGGACTGAAGTGTGGTGGCATTTCATGAAGAGATAGAAGGCAGCTTTAGATTTGTCTTTTACTTAGAAACTCAAAAGGGACGGGCTCGGTTCTCTCAAGTTGAGGTTTCAAATAATTGCCTACCTAATGGTAAATAAATATTCTAAATGGTTTTTCACTAGAGTTTTAGGTGGCAGAATCTAGTGTGTACACTCACGTTTT
The DNA here is from genome assembly GCF_000164805.1 of Carlito syrichta. Taxonomy (NCBI): domain Eukaryota; kingdom Metazoa; phylum Chordata; class Mammalia; order Primates; family Tarsiidae; genus Carlito; species Carlito syrichta. Next base: position 854,389 of record NW_007247892.1, on the reverse strand, counting down.
GCAAATGCTCTCTCACAGTGACCCTTTAAAATGCCAGGAACTCTGGGCTTCCTTTTCTTTCCCTGATGAAAGAAAGTTGCAAAAGCTTTAATTTCGCTGTGTAAATGCAAACTTGATTTGCACTGAAGTACAGGCAACTATGTTAAAAGAGATAGATTACAAAATCTATCTATTTAACTGATGTAAAGATTTCGTTGTAAGATTTTATAAAAAGAATTAGCTTAATTTTGGAAGTTTTCACATTCTCTAGTGAGCTGTCCTTCATGTGATTGAAATCTACTGTGCATATGCATTTTCCTATTAAACCAAAAGCCACGAAGTTTGATTCCAATAACAGACCTCTGCAGAAGAGTGGCCAAGACAGAAGTAAGATATTTATGTGCCTCTGTTATATACTGTGGTGGGTTTTTTTTTTGTTTTTTGTTTTTTAATATTAGCAACTTTCTACTTTGTGTTACTTTGAGACTTTGAGTTCTAAAATTCAAATGTGCCTCAATTCCCAAATTTAAAAACATGCTACCAAAAATAAAATGAGAAGCATTGCTTGAAGTTTATCCTATGAATTTACATCTGATTTTTTTATGCAATATTTTTCTTTCAGTTGTAAAACATTTTTTTTCTTTGTAGCTCATACATAGAGACAGCTTATTCTGAAAACAATTAGGACCCTAGTGACTGTTATAATGCAATTTGAGAGGTTATACACTTGTTACATTTTTTTACTGTTACCTAAATTACTATTTGACTTTTACTATAGATGTACTATGTTAAGAATGGGGAGACAAGCCGGGCTCGGTGGCTCAGCCTGTAATCCCGCGCCTTTGGGAGGCTGAGGTGAGTGAATTGCCTGAGCCTGCGGGTTTGAGACCCGCCTGGGCAGGCGAGACCTCTGTTTACAATAAATAAAAAAATCAGCCGGGCGTGGTAGCGCGCGCCTGTAATTCTGGCTACTCGGAAAGCTGAGGAGGAAAGATCGCCGGAGCCCAGCAGATCAAGGCTGCGGTGGCTGGGAGCGGCCACTGTACTCCAGTCTGGGCGACAGAGTGAGACTCCAACTCAAAAAAAAAAAAAAAAAAAGAATGGGGAGACAGCCCATAGAAGGAGAATAAATATTTGCCAACTGTATGTCTGACAAAGGCCTAACACCCAGGATCTACAAGGAACTCAGACGTGCTAAAAGGAAGAAAAACAAACAGCCCCGTTAAAAAGTGGGCAAAAGACATGAATAGACACTTCTCTAAAGAAGATATACGAGCAGCCAACACATGCATGAAAAAGTGTTCAGTCTCACTCATCATCAGAGAAATGCAAATCAAAACCACAATGAGATACCACCTAACCCCAGTAAGAATGGCCATCATTAATAAAACAAACAACAACAGATGCTGGTGAGGATGTGGAGAAAAGGAAATGCTTGTATACTGCTGGTGGAAACTGGAGGTTGCAAGCTAATGTAACCTCTTTGGAAAACAGTGTGGCAATTTCTAAAAGAACTAGAATTTGTAGAATTTGACCTTCCATATGACCCAGCAGTCCCCCCACTGGGAATACACCTGGAGGAACTAAAATCCTTCTACCTGCACATGCATGTTTATTGCATCACTGCTCACAGTAGCAAAAACATGGAACCAACTGTGCTGCCTATCAAAACTGAACTGGATAAAAAATAAAATGTGGTACATATACACAATGGAATATTATGCAGCCATAAAAGAAAACAAACATATGAACTTAACAGCAACTTGGCTGAGTGTGGTGGCTAAACCTGTAATCCCGGCACTTTGGGAGGCTGAGGTGAGAGGATTGCCTGAGCCCACAGGGTTGAGTACAGCCTGGGCAACTTAATGAGACCTCATCTCTACAATTAAAAAAAATATATATAGCTGGGCGTGGTAGCATGGGCCTGTAGTTCTGGCTACTTGGAAGACTGAGGCAGAAGGATCGCCTGAGCCCAGTGGGTCAATACTGGGGTGGCCATGAGCATGCCACTGCACTCCAACCTGGGTGACGAAGTGAGACTCCAACTCAAAAAAACAAAAACAAAACCAGCAACTTGGATGGATTCAGAGTCTATAATACTCAATGATCTATCACAGAAACAAAGAACCGAGTACCATATGTACGCAATCATAAGTGGACCCTGAACATTTACCATAATACTGTAAGACAGGTCATGGTTATAGTGGGCTTCTGCCAGGGTGGGGGTGGGGATCACAACATCAGTAAGGGTCCTGATCTTAAATCAGGCAAAGTGGGGACCAACAGGAGGCCCAAACTTTACCTGTATGATGTCCTCTTGTGTACCTGTTCCTGAATTGTACACCACCATCTTTAAAATAATACACACACACACCCACACATACACACACATACACACACACACACACACACATACACACACACACACACGCACGCACACATAGTTACTTAGTAAATATTTTTTTTATTTTAAAATATTTAGTTTTATTTCAGTAGCTTTAAGGACTACAAGTGATATTTGGTTACCTGAATGTGTTGTGTCATGGTGAAGGAGACTGGGCTTTATGTGTACCTTCCCCACCACCTGTACACTTTGTACCGAAGGTGATTTTTCATCCCTACCCCCCCTTCTCATCCTTCCCCTTCTGAGTCTCAGATCCTTGTTTTAGGTCCCACTTAGAAGTGAGAACATGCAGTGTTTGCTTTTCCATTTCTGCATTACTTCACTCAGGATTATGATCTTTAGTTCCATCCAAGTGCTGCAGAAGACATTATTTCATTCTTTTTATTAATGACTGGATAGTATTCCATGATGTATATATATATATACCACATTTTCATTATCTACTTATCAGTTGGTGGACATTTAGATAGACTCCATATCTATGCAATAGTGAATTGTGCTGTGATAAGCATACAAGTACAAGTTTTTTTTTTCTTGGTATAATAACCTCTGTTCCTTTAGATAGGTACCAAGTAGGGGGAGTACTGGATCAAATGGTAGATCTACTTTTTAGTTATTTGAGAAATTTCCACACCAGTTTCCATAGACGTTGTACTAATTTCCATTCCCACCAATAGTGTATCCATGTTGCTCTTTCACTGCATCTACACCAACATCTACTGTTTTTTTGATTTTTTTAATGTCATTTGCCCACTTTTTAATGGAGTTAATTTGCTTTTTTTCTTGCTGATTTGTTTGAGTTCTCTGTAGATTCTGGATATTAGTCCTTTGTCAGAGATGTAGTTTGCAAATATTTTCTTCCATTCTGTTTACTCTGTTGGTTTTTCTTTTGCTATGCAAAAGCTTTTTAGTTTAATTAAATCCGTTTGTTTATTTTTGTTTTAGTTGCATTCAGGGTCTTAGACATAAATTATTTGCTTAAGCCCATATCCAGAAGAGTTTTTCCTAGGTTTTCTTCTAGGATTTTTAGGGTGTCAGGTCTGACATTTAAGTCTTTATAATCCATCTTGAGCTAATTTTTGTATATGGCAAGAGATATAGGGATCAAGTTTTATTTTTCTGCATGTAGTGCTCCAATTTTCCCAGCACCATTTGTTGAGTAGGGTGTCCTTATTCCAGTGTATATTTTTGCTTGCTTTGTTAAATATCAGTTGGCTTTAGGTGTTTGGGTTTATTTCTGAATTCTCTATTTGTTCCATTGGGCCACGTGTCTGCTGTGTACTAGTACCATGTTGTTTTGGTTACTGCAGCCTTGTAGTATAATTTGAGATGGGTAATGTGATGTCTCCAGCCTTGTGCTTTTTTCTTAGGATTGCTTTTTCTATTCTTGCTCTTTTTGGTTCCATATGAATTTTAGGATTTAAAAAAAATCTTGTGAAAAATGACATTAGTAATTTGGTGGGGATTACATTAAATCTGTAGATTACTTTGAGTAATATGGCCATTTTTACAATGTTGATTCTTCCAGTTGATGAGTATGGACGTTTTTCCATTCATGTCTTGTACAATTTCATTCATCAGGTGTTTTGTAGCACTCCTTATAGAGAACTTTCTCTTCCTTGGTTATTCTTAGGTATCGTAACTTTTTGGCTGCTATTGTAAATGGAATTGAATTCTCAATTCATTTTCAAGTTGGTTACTATTGATGTTCAAGGTTGACAATTAAGTTCATGAACTTGTCACCATACACTTACATTAGCAGCACTGTACAAACAGCTCAGTAAGTTTTTATAACCTTGGTGTATCAGTGTCTCACAGCTGTTTTCATGTTGACATGTGGCGGTGTCTTGCTGAGTTGTGTTCATTATGGTTGTTGCATGTTTTTGTGTGCCTTTGTGAGAAAGTCAGAGCTTGAATTAGAGCAGTGAACAAACATTAAATTCTTGTTAAACTTGGCAAGAGTGGAAGTGAAATCAGGGACATGTTAGGCCAAGTTTATGGGGATAATGCCATGAAGAAAATGGCAGTGTACAAGGGGATCACACGTATTTCTGAGGGGAGAGATAGTGTCACTGATGAAGAGAAGTTAGCATGGCCAGTAGCAAGCAGAACTGATGAAAACACTGCAAAAATTCATCAAATTGTGTGTCACAATTGTTGGCAGGCTGCGAGAAGCATCACAGACCAAATAAACATGGATAGAGAAACAGGAAAATCTCATCTGAAAATCTTGGCCATTATGCTGACATTCAGGACATCAAGGGTAATACAACGACAGGTTTGATGGCCATTTCAAAAGGCGAGTTTAAAAACTGATTTGACAGATAGACTAGGTGCTGACATTGGTGCATAGCTTCCCAAGGGGAGTACTTCAGAGGTGACTGTAGAGATATTCAACAGTGAGGTATGTAACACTTTTTTTAGGATGAATTCACTAACTTAATTGTCAGACATTCCTTGTATATTTGTGCTGCTGGTACGTATGTGTTGATTTTGTATCCTGAGACTTTGCTGAATTTGTTTATAAAGTTTAGGAGTCTTTTGAAGGGGTCTTTAGGATTCTCTAGGTATAGAATCATATGCTGACATGCAGAGACATTTTGATTTCTTCTTCTCCAATTTCGGTGCTCTTATTTCTTTCTCTTGCCTAATTGCTCTAGCTAGGACTTCCAGTACTATGTTAGATAGGAGTGGTGAAAGTGGGCATTCTTGTCTTGTTCCAGTTCTGTGAAGGAATATGTTTAACTATTTCCCATTCAGGATGACATTGGTTGTGTGTTTATCTTATTTATATGGCTTCCATTATTTTGAGGAAATTTGCTTCTATGCTTATTTTGCTGAGAGTTTTTATCATGAAGCCATGCTGGATTTTATCAAATATGTTTTCTGCATCTGTTGAAATGATCATATGATTTTTGCTTTTAACCTCGTTTATGTCATAGGTCATGTTTATTGGCTTGCATATGTTAAGCCATCTTTGCCTCCCTGGGATAAAACCCACTTGATTATGTTGGATTGTTATTATTATTTTTTAGTTCTGTTTAATTTGGTTTGCTAGTATTTTGTTGAGGATTTTGTGTTTTTATATTCATCAAGGATATTGGTCTGTAGTTTTCTTTTCTTGGTTGTGTCTTTTCCTGGCTTTGGTGTTAGGATGATATTGGCTTCGTAGAATGAGTTAGGAAGAATTGTCTCCTTTTCAGTCTTTTGGAATAGCTTAAGTAAAATTGGTACTAGTTCTTTGAAAGTCTGGTAAAATTCAACTATGAGTTCATCAGATTCTGGTCTTTGCTGTTGTTGTTGCTCTTGGGAGACATTACTGATTCAGTCTTGCTGCTTGTTATTGGTCTTTTCAGGGTTTCTATTTCTTCCTTATTCAAGGTTGGTTATATGTTTTCAATCATTTATCCATTTCATGTAGATTGTCTAGTTTGTTGGTGTGGAGCTGTTCATTATAATCTTGGATGATCTTTTGTATTTCTGTAGTATCTGTTGTAATGTCTACATTTTCAATTGTGATTGGCCTAATTTGAATTTTCTCTCTTCTTTTTTAAATTACTCTGGCTAGTGGTCTATCAATTTTGTTTATCTTTTCAGAGAAGTAACTTTTTGTTTTTGAGCCTATGTATTGTTTGGTTTCAGTTTCATTTAGTTTTGCTCTGGTCTTCATTACTTCTATTACTACTTTGAGGTTTTTTTTGGTGTGTGTTTTTCTAATTCCTTGAGGTGTGATGTTAAGTTGTCAATATGTGATCTTTCAGTCTTTTTAATGTAGGCCTCAAGCACTATAAATTTTCCTTTGAGCACAGCTTTTTGGCTGTGGCCCAGAGGTCTTGATAACTTGTGTCATTGTTGTCATTTATTTCAAGGAATTTTTAAATGGCCTTCTTGATTTCATTGGTGACCCAAAGATCATTCGGGAACAGATTGTTTAATTTCCATGTACTGTTTGGTTTGAGACTACTTCTTTAGTTAATTTCTAGTTTTATTCCACTGTGGTGTGAGAAAGTGCTTGATATGATTTTAGTTTTTTTGAATTTATTGAGACCTGATTTGTGGCCTACTGTATGGTCTGTTTTGGAGAATATTCCATGTTGTTGGAAAAATGAGAAAAATGTAGTTTTGGTGTAGAATGTTCTATAGATGTCTGTTAGTTCTATTTACTCTCTGGTCCAGTTTAGTGCCAATGCTTCTTTGTTGACTTTCTGCCCTAATGACAGTCTATTGCTGTCAGTGGAGTGTTAAGTCTTCCACTGTTGTTGTATTGCTGTCTGTCTCTTTTCTTAGGTCCAGTAGGATTTGTTTTATAAAGCTGGGAGCTCTGGTGTTGGGTGCATATATATTTAAAATTGTTCTATCTTCTAGCTGATCCCTTTGTCATTATATAATAACCTTCTTTGTCTGTTTTCACTGTTGTTAATTTAAAACCCATTTTATCTGATATGAGAATGGCTACTCATACTCGTTTTTGGTTTACATTTATGTGGAATGTTTTTCTTCCCCTCAATAAAGAACCTTTTCAAAGTTTGCAGAATTGTTTGTCAGTTTGCCAAGTTGACCTACAATGTTTATGTTCATTGTGTCTATCTTGTTTGAGAGTCAAAGAGATTTTTACAAACATGTAATTATGTAGTTCAACTAGATTCAATCCAGCAGGTATTTTACTTTTTTATTTTTCTAATGAGATGTAGTGATTAAATTGGAAGTGCTGAATTACAGTGTGAGAAAAATGACTGGTAGAACGCTGTCATTAACTGTCTTTGTTTTCCATGTAGTGACTTAAAGAGAGTTTCGTTTTCTTTATCTTCTTATTGGGAAAGATGGAGGTGAAAACAAGCATCTTAGGAGTCAATCTCATGTGAATTACTGACATCCCTCTGCTGTTGAATCATAGTTTGGTCTATCGTTAAACTGCAAAGTTTTTGATTTATGTCTCTTTTCTTTTGGGGGATCTTATTGCCTTTGTTCACGTTCGTTGGGCGTTAGGCACATTATGACTTTAGACAGTTTTTGTGAAAATTATGCTGTTGAAGCAGGAGCAATGGATTTAACAACCAAGCTCTCTCACTTACTCTAGATACATTATTCTGGAATAGGCTAAAATTTGACGAGTGCAAAACAAGTAATTCATTAAAATTTTTGTGGTTCTTCTGTGTTTGCTAGCCTTTAATTGCATAAAGAATATCTGAATGTGTGTTTATGTGACATTAAAAATTCTTGTCAGCAGCCTCCCCCATTCTCTCTCTTTTGCCCATAGTAATTATCGCTAATAGGCTAATTTATGTTATACCTTTCCTTGGCTGTTACATGAATATTTCTGTAGACAGAGGGGAATATCGTTTACTTAGCTGTTGCCTTTGTTTGTTGAGACTATGAGGTGTTTTCTTTGTACTTGACTGAGTTAGGGTATCTATCCTTTGCATTTCTTTTTTCTTTTGTTTCTCTAACATTCTGTTTGTCATTGGGTTTTTGTTGTGTCCGGGTGGAGTCTTTTTCTTACTGGGTGAACATAGAGTCTGGAAATATGTTGCCGCGATTGGTGTTAGGCCCGGCTTATGATTTTCTGTGCCTTCAAATAGTGATTTTACATTTACAAAAACAATTTATCTATGTTAGATGCTTTTCCGGCTTGTTCTCTGTGTGGGTTCATTCCAGTAATGTTAAAGGGTAGTATTTTTGTGCTGCCTTGTTATCTGTATTATACTTTCTGTATTGATATCCTTGATCTGCTGTTTATTTAGAATGTTCTGTTGACTTCCTGCTGTGAGTGATGTACAACATTAGCATATTGCCGGTTTTTAATTCTTTCCTCCTGCCTTTCTCATCTTCCACCATTTTTTCTTAGTGTTTTCTTTACACAGCAGTCTCCCCCTTGTCACTGGGGAATATGCTCCAGGACCCTCAGTGGGTGTCTGAAACTACGGAGAGCATGAGTCCTAGGTATATACTGTGTTTTTTCCTGTACATACAAACCTGTGATAAAGTTTAATTTGTGAGTGAGGCACAGTATGAGATTAACAACAGTAACTAATAATGAAGTCGAACCGTTATAACAGTGTTCTGTAATACAAGTCAGGTGAATGTAGTGTCTCTCTAGCCCTTCTTGTGCTGAGCAGGGGTGGGGCAGGACAGTCTGAGATTTTGTCCTGTCAACTCAGAGTCACCGTTTAAAACCTGTATGTTGCTTATTTTTGGACTTCTCCATGTAATAGTTTAGACTGCAGTCGGCTGGGGGTAACTGAGACTTTGGAAAGCAAAGCTGTGGATGAGGGAGGACTTCTGCCATTGTAGTTACTCATCCTTCTATTACTTGGTTTGCCGGTTTTGAGTTATGTCTCTATCCACCCTTGCCCGTAAAGGATCAGGAAATCACCTGCTTTTATATCACTTGGGTGAAATGATTAAAGGAATAGCTTTGTTGAGTTATAATGACCTAAAATTAATTGCTCGTATCAGAGTATACAGTGTGGTGACTTTTGACTTAGTAAAACATCATCAAATTAAGGTTATGAACAAATTGTTGCCTCCCTATCAGCCCCACCCATCCTTGGGCAATTACTGAACGTGATTTCCATCACTATAGTGTAATTTCCATATTTTGGAATTTTATATAAATGGAACACACTATGTGCTAATTTTTATATGTGTTTCACTAGTGTCATTCTTTTTGGGTTCCTCGATCTTGCAGTGTGTATCACTGGTTATTTCCTTTTTATTTGTGTTCAATCCATGTGTGGATGTGCCCCTGGTGGGTTAGGTATGTCCAGTATGGGTCAGGTCCACGTGAAGCCCTTGCAGGTACTTTTGTGGGTCTTCCATTGACGTCATGCAGGGGCTCTTGCTCTTCCCACCAGGAGGATGATGGCACAGTGGGTCAGTTTTCTTAGGTGTCCAGAGCTCCTCAACCTTCACTGATGACTGGGCATCTTGTGAGGAAGTAGGTCTGGCTTAGCAGGCCTGGGTGGGCCTGGAGGGTACCTTCATACTGTTGGGGAGCTTCTGCTAGACCGCCCACCACACAGAGTGGCAGGCTGGGAGCTGAGTGTCCTGATGCCAGGCTGTGAAGACGTGTGCACCTCTCTCCTGCCTGTTGAGTAGCTCCTGCTGGGGGTGTCAGCTTGTCTTCTGATCAGAGATGGAAGACCATGAGTTTGCCGTGTCAAGCTAAGAGCTTTGTTACCTGCGATCAGCAGTCGATGGTGGAGACACTGCGGTTCTGTCCATACCTGCTGCTTCAGATGAGGATGCTAAGTTGGAAGTGTGTGGGGACGACCCACTGGCCTCTCCAAGTCTTCTCTGGGAGGCTTTGGTTGGGAATTTGGGTAGGACGGAGACATTCTGGGGCTGACCCTCCCCCTGTCTTGCACAGCCCCTACAGTCATGTCCTGGGCACTGTGCCACGCTGTGGGTTTGGGGGTCCCCAGAGAAAACTCAAGGCAGCACTCTGTCACAGTGCCCTATGTGGTATGTGCACCCAGTGCTCAAAGTCCCAGTGGACTTGGTAAGCTGTGCCTTTGCCGTGGGTCTCCACGTGAGAGGTGCACATCCAGCGTGCCATCAGCTTCCAGTGGCGTCTCAGCACTTCTTTCCCAGACACGGGGTCCAGGTCTTTGGAGAGGAATGGAAGGGCGGCTCACAGCCTGGGTGAGACGTAGGGAGACGCAGTGAGACGAAGAGCAGGGCCGAAGCCACATCCGCCGTGCACACTGCAGCAGGCCTGAAGGTCACTCGGCTCCCTGCGCCGAGCGAGTCCTCCTCCATGAGATGGGACTCATTTTAGAGACCTCCATACGTCTCGCAGAATGATGGCCATGCACAGCAGGGATTTAATGTGCGAGATACGTAGGTGTGTGTACGGAAGGGTAGCATGGCACGTGGGGACCTGACTGCTTAGGACAATGAAGCTTCTTGTCCCAGTCTCACGGTGGTCCCTGGGCTGAGCTTAAGCCAAGGTTGGACATCTGAAGTGCCCACACTTGGGTCCTGTGGCTGCCCTGAAAGCGCTCCCCGGGGTACTTGGTGAAGCCAGACTGGATTTAGAGCCTTGCCGGTCTACTAATGGTCCACTAATGTGCCAGTCATAGTGTTGGCGTCTCATGGTTCTTGGTTGTCCCGGACCAGACCCAGGGCTTAGTCTCCTGTGCTGCGGCTTGCTTGGCGAGACCTGCAGGGAAGTAGCGTAAATGCTTCTGTGTGGTTGTGTTGTGACCCTCAGTTAGAGTGTAGCATGGGGGCTTCTTAGCTGCAGAACCGCTGGGTAGGGAAGCAACAGACATTCTCTTCTGATGGACTGAGGAGGTCACCGTGTGTTTTGCATCCCATCAGGTTGGGTATAATTACTCCATCGGGTGGTCTTAAAGAGGCCAAAGGAAACCAAGTCTGGAGTGGTGTCATGGGGACGCATTGCTGAGTGTTCCCAGATGCGCTTCTATACAGCTTTAGGCGCAGCCATACTTCGCACTGCTCGGATGAAGTGTACATACCGCAGGATTGTCCCCAAGTCGCCCTGGAGCGCACTGCGTGGGGAGGGGCTGATTCGGCTCCATGTGGCCCACCTTCCTTTGGTTTCAGTTCAGGAGGGGGGGCCGACTGTTTTGTTCTGCTTCTAGCATTTTTCTCATTTTCTAGTAAAGAAGGGAGTGCATTTTCTTTTTCGAGTGACTCACAGAGCCTGACATGCCCTGCGGGGTACGTGTGGGAATGTGTGGAGGGAGGGGTGTGCTGCCTTCCTCGGCTGGTGCTGGGTGTTGTGACCCCTTCTGTAGGAATGCTTCTGCCAATCGTCTGTTCATCTGATGCTGTTCATTTGCTAGCCTGTAGAATCTTTCCACATTGTGGCATTTTCACCTGGTGCCAGAATCTGGGCACTCTTCCCTTGGCTTCTGGACCTGCTCCTTTTGCGGTGGTTCCTGCGCTGGCCCCAGGAGCCTGAGGTCTCTGCTTAGCACCTTTGTGGTTTCTTCAAAATCGTGATGCAAATAGGAGACTCTACATTAAGATGGAGGTCAAGTTTTAGCCAAAATTAGGAGTAATTGGAAATTCAATGTACTTTTCAGTTAACTTTGATTTTAATCCTATTCTTGAAAGATTTCAGTTATTCAGATTTCCAGCAGACTACATGGCCTTTCTGTTGAAGCATTTGATGTCAGGAACACTATTCTTCAAGCGACACCAAATTTAAAAGTCCTGTGTCTGACAGGGCATTTTTCCCTAGTGATTGGATTGTTTCTATGTTTGAAGAAGCTCACAGACAACCTGCGTCGTGAGCCGGATCTATGGGAGAGCTGGGAGCAGAGCTCTTGGACCTTCCCAGGTTCTCGGCCGTTGACTTTGGTTATCCTGGGCTGCTGCGGTCCCTGCAGACTGAAGTGAGCCCTTCCTCTTAAAATAGCAGACTGTTTAATTGTTTCCTTTAATTATACTTTCAGGAGCATTTCAAAGGATTATTATCCTCTTTGTCATACCTGGCGCATTTCCTGGTGCGAAACTCAAAATAGGATCTGATTCTGCTGGTTGCGTAACACCCTGAGTCATGGTTTCTTCCGGTGTGTCGGCCGTGGCTTACTGGATTTGCAGCCTCCAGCTCAGGCATCCCATGTATCCATGGTATACAGCTGCCATTTGAAGTTCCTTCAGGGCTTTCACAGGGATCCTCTGCCTTTCCAAAGGAGTGTTTTGTTGAGTTTCCTCTAAGGTTTTTAAGTGCTCCCAAGTAGAACAAATACCAGATGTAAAAAATCCCTAGCATATCAGCTAACTGTGAAACTAGCATGTGCTTATTTATTAGCACATTTTTGCACTGCATATTTTCCTGAAAAAAAAATTAGCAAGACAAACATCTTCTAGGGAGAAATTAGGATGATGAATAGCTTTGGGATTTTTAATATTGTACAATGGTTGATATTTAATTACTCATTGAATACTAACTAAGCTGTTCTACCTACTATATTAGTAGGAAAAATTTTACAGATAGCTTTCTAACGCTAATTCGTGTTAATTAATATCTGAAAGTACTAAGTAGTTAACCAATTAAATGACTCGAGAATATTGGTATCCTATTCTTCTTGCTCTTTTTGTACAACTACTCCAAACTTCTTGTCATCTTGTGTTATCTATTCCTTGTACTTTGTGAGGCCTGTAGTGCCAGGGACTTCTGCCCTTCCAGCCACAACTCTGGTCTGCAAGCCCTGTCCTCCCTCTGCAGCGCCACTCTCTGTCTGCAGGCCCCGCCTCCTGTCTGCAGGCCCCGCCTTCCATCTGCAAGCCCCACATCTCATCTGCAAGCCCCACCTTCTGTCTGCAGGCCTCAACTCCCATCTTCAGGCCCCTCCTCCTGTCTGCCGTCTTGCCCTCTGCTGTGTCTGTTGGCACCCAGACTCTCCTTTTTCTGTGACAACACAAGCCCTGGCATTTTTTGGTTTCTCAAAGAAATACATATTTTTATCCCCTTGAGAAACTAATTTCTGAAGTTATTAACTATCAAATTTTAAAATAATTTTATTCCAAAAAGCACAAACATTTGTTGCATTCTCTGATGTCAGAATTAAGAAAACCTGAGCACGAGCTGATTGTCTTAGGTCAGCACATTCACCCTGGGTTCATGTCTCAGTCCTGCCTCTCTTCATGTAAAAGTGCCATGGTGCCTGGAGTCTTTGCACTGAGCTGCATCCCTGCCGTTTGATCTTATTGATGGAACAAGTTTGGTTTTTATAGTACCTCTCAGGATGGGGGATGTGTTTGTTAAATCAGTTCCATTTCAGCGCTTTTTTGTGCATTGGGTGTTTTTGTTTTGCATTTCTAAAGAAAGAACACTTTTTAGTTTTGGTTAAGTATGGTATTTTGGTATAATGACGGTTTAATGTCAATTTAAGTGTAATGTCTGGGAAGTGTGGTGTTTAAGTATAATGTTTATTTGAGAATATTAACTGATCAGAATACAGAACTGAACCCTCATCAGCTCTGAGGAGGCAGGTTCTCATGTTGCAGCACAGAGCACATTGCAGGCCACCAGGAGTCAGAATCTTCTGCGTCTTTCTGTTGGCTTCAGGGTGTGCATCGCTCTTACGATTGACATAGTCTTTTCTGCGAGTCTGCATTTTCGGTGCGCAATTGGATGGGAAGGAAAGTTTCTTTTCCTGCATACATCCCATCAGTTTGCTTCCACTTCCGGGGACACATCTGAGGATATGAGAGGGGGCTGCTTGCAGGGACTGGGATTTCCTGAGACTGAAACTCCGTTTAGCCTTGTGACACAGATAGTTTTGGCCTGGGTTTGGTTTTGAAGCCTGTTTAGATGACCTTTTGCTACTTCTCTTTCTTGAGGAGTTGGCTTCTAAAGGGTGGGAGAAAACACTCATGTTTTTATTTCACATGGTACAGCATAGAACTCGCCTGTGACGCCTCGGCAAGCAGTCCTGCCGTGGGCTCTCTAGGGGACACCAGCTGGGCATCCTGCAGTTCAGTTCTGATACTTTCTGCCTGGAGACAGTGTCAGATTCCGCAGGGTGATGCTCCCTTCAGATCCTAGTTGCAAGTCATGGCGTGTCACCTATACTTCTGACTGACTGGCTATCAGGGTTTTTATGCCCCCTCCCTAGGTTCAGTTTGTTTGCTAGGACAGCTTGCAGAATTCAGGGAAGCACTTGACTTGCATTCACCCGCTTATTGTAAAGGGCATTACAGTGGGCACAGATGAACAACTGGGTGGAGAGACACACAGTGCAGGCTGTGGGAGAGGAGAGGGGCTTCCATGCTCTCTCCAGGAGTCCCATCCCCCAGGCACCTCCATATGTGCAGCTGGCGGAAGTCTGTCCAAGCTCCATCTTGCCAGGCTTTCATTTGGCAGTCATTAGCGGCAACTCACCTTGGGTAAGCCTCATTGGCCATGAGGCTGCCACTGTGGAAGCCCTGTTGGGTTTTTTGAGGGGCTTCTTTCCATACACATGATCGATGAAGCCGTTGGCCATTGGTGATCAACTCCATATCCGGCCTTCTCCCATCCCAGGAGGTTGGGGGCGAGACTAGCTTTGAGTTCTGTGCCTGAACTGCATCCCTGTCATTTGATCTTCTTAATGCAAGGTCAGGCTTCTGGACGAGTCTCAGGGCATCTTGCTTCTGGCAAAGAAGAGCTGAGGTTGTCTAGCCCTGAAGTGCTGATGTCCTCACTTGCCCTCACCGCATGGGCCTGGACCCCAGCAGTTGCTGGGACTTCTCTTGTTTGAGCAGAAGGCCGCTCTTTGAATGAGACTGTCACTCTGAGCACTGAAGTCGTCTGTAAGGGCTGATGTGAAGTCATTTCAACTTGAAATTAGCGAGCCAGACTTCTGTAAAAGACTCCTGTCTGTAAGACTCAGAAAGCCTATCACTGTGAGTCCCTTTATTCATCAGAAAATACATGAGTCACGCGCGAATGTGGGAGGGCTTAAAGGCACTGCGTGTTTGTGTGATGGAACTCAGAACAGTCATCATACAGTGTTTCTGAAGAATACTGATGGAAGTGCTTGTGTCTTGTTAAAAGTGAAAGGGATACCGAAGTTAGTATTTGCTGTCCCACTTAAAGCGTATTTACGGAGAAAAGCTTGAATGCACTACACAGTGAGATCCCGATTGAAGAAGCACGCCATTTTTCTTTCTCTTTCAGCGAATCTCCCAGTGCCAACGATTGCTGCAATAGACGGACTTGCCTTGGGTGGTGGTCTTGAACTGGCTTTGGCTTGCGATGTACGAATAGCAGGTGAGAATTCATTCTGTTAAAAATGTGAAAGGTTGAAGCTTGTGTTTACTCTTCAAATAAGTCTAAATATTTTACCCAGCTTTCTTTTGTTGAGTGAAACATTTTTTAAAGAGTTACCCAGTCTTTAAATAATGTGTTGGGCTTAATGGTGCATTTAAAATTTTCACTTACAAAAACAGTCTTTTGTTGTTTCTTGCCAGGGTTATGGCTACAGTCATGGTAACATCATCTCTTTGCAGTCCACTTTCTTCCTGAATGGTTTTTCTGAGGATTGTCAGAGGTGAATAGGGGATGGTGAGAACAGCCAGCGCTGCTTGCTGTGTGCTGACCAGTAAGCCCAAGACCTGGTGCATGTCCCTCCCCCACCTGCTGTCAGCCCTGAGGGCAGGGATCTGGGCATGGGAGGCAGCTGGCGCAGAGCAGGGAAGTTGAGGCCCACAGAAGTGGCTGAGCTGGGGTTGAACCAAGGCTGTCTGGCATCGCAGCCCACGCTTGGTTCACACACGGAGCAGTGTGCCCTAGGGTGCTGTTCACGTCTGTGGGCGCTGTGATCCCTAGAGCCTCAGCTCTGCGGTGTCCTCAAGCTCCAAGACAGAGAAGCGGGCGGAACAGGCAGCACAGCGTGGTCGCCATTGCCCTCCGGGTTCTCCTAGCTCTGGTGATGGCTGCATGTTGAAACAGCCCAGTTCAGTCTCAGTAACTGTGCGACTGTGTTGTGGGGTCTGTAGTTGCTGGCCCTTCTTTTCACTGTATGGTAGGCCCCTCCTTCTTGGGATGAAGTCATTGGGTTTAAGTTGAAAAGCTGAGGTTCATGTCACTCGTTTCTGAAAGAATGCAGGCTCTGGGAACCAGGATCTGAGAAGTAGTCTAAGGACATTTGGATATGCAGATAAATAATCGAGATGCTTTAAAGTAGCCATGAAAACAGACATGAAAAGAAGGTCCCTGTCCAGGCATTAGAAAAGTAAACCAGTTGCTGGAAAGTAACACCAGACGTGCTCTGGAGAAGCTGCCATGTCTGATGTGTAGATTGAGCTGTTGGACCGGGATGCAGGCCTTCAAATACAGCTTGACAATGTTGAGCCTCATGCTGTTGGAACAGTCCTGGGCTGGGGAATCCAGACCTTCAAATATGGCTGCAGTGTCGGGCCTTATGCTGTAGGGACAGCCCTGGTCTTTCTGCATCAGAAATTAATTTACTGCTGAGCAGTTTTTAATAGAAAATGTGATGTGACTTTCCTGATACATGTTATTTGGAGTGTTTACTTATTTTTTTGTAACTGAATGCCTTTTGAAGTGATTTTTAAAGAATGTGTGACATCAACTTAATTAGCAAATAGAATTGTATCATATTTTAACTTTTTCATGTAGTCATGTTTGTAAGTGATGACATAATGGTACTTAATTTTCTTTCTTTCATTCTAGCTTCCTCTGCAAAAATGGGCCTGGTGGAAACAAAGTTGGCCATTATTCCTGGTGGAGGTATGAGCTTCACATCATCCCATAGTACTTTGATTTCTTCCTAGAAACAGGGCACAAGGCAAAAATGTGTTAATGGGAAAAGGAACAGTTTGGGCTAAGTGACCTAAGCAAAACTTCTATTCTGGACATAGGCGTACCTCAGAGATAGTGCCAGTCAAGTCCAGACCACTGCAGGGAAGCAGGTATTGCACCACAGCAAATTGTGCTCCAGTGCAGGCAGAAGTTACATTTGTGTTACACTGTAGACTGTGGAGGAGCTATCACACTGTATCTAGAAACACAATGTACATACCTGAATTTAAAAATACTTTCTGGCTAAGAAATCGAGTGATCATCTGAGCCTTCAGCAAGTCATGATTGCTTTGCTGGTGGAAGGTCTTGACTTGATGTTGATGGTGCTGACTGATCAGGTAGTGATTGCTGAAGGCTATGACTGTGGCAGTTTCTTAGAATAAGACAACAGTGAGCCTTGCCACATCGATAGATTCTTCCTTTCACAAGAGATTTCTCTGCAGCCTGTGATGCTGTTTGATAGTTCTTTACCCACAATAGAGCTTTTTCAAAAGTGTGGTCATTCCCCTCAAACTCTGCCACTGCTTGATCAACTTAGTTTATGTAAATCTTTGTTGTCATTTTAATGATGCTCATGGCATCTTCACCAGGAATAGATTCCATCTCAAGAAAACCATTTTCTTGGCTCATCCATGTGAAGCGATGCCTCATCTTTTCAGATTTTATCATGAGGTTGCAGCAGTTCAGTCACGTCTTCAGGCTCCACTTCTCATTCTAGTTATCTTGCTATTTCCTTCCGTCACTGTAGTCTTGAGCCTCTCAAAGTTCTAGTGCATGAAGGTTGGAATCCACTTCTTCCCGGTTCTCGGCAATGTTGATATTTTGACTTCTTCCCATGAATCAGGAATGTGCTTGATGGCATCTGGAATGGTGAATCCTTTCCGGAAGGCTTTCAATTTACTTTGTCTGGATCCGTCAGAGGAATTACTATCTAAGCAACTGTAGCCTTACAAAATGTGTTTCTTAAGTACGAAGACTTGAAAGTCACACTCCTTGATCCATGGGCTGCAGAATGGATTCTGTGTTAGCAGACATGGAAACGTTCATCTCCTTGCACATCTCCATCTGTGCCCTTGTGTGACCAGGGTTATTGTAGTTGAGCAGTGAAGTTTTGAGAGAGCTTTTTTCCTGAGCAGTAGGTCTCAATAGTGCACTTAAAATATTCAGTAAACCGTGCTGGATACCAGATGTGCTGCCATCCGGGCTTTATTGTCCCATTTCTAGAGCACAGACACAGTTGATTTCACTTGGTTCTAAAGGGCCTAGGGTTTTTCGAGTGACAAATGAGCAATGGCTGCAATTTCGTGTCACCAGCTGCATTAGCCCCTAACTAGAGCGTCAGCCTGTCCTTTGACACTTTGAGGCCGGACGTTGACCCCTCCTCTGCAGCTATGAAATCCTAGAGAGCATCTTCTAGGCTAGCATCTTTTAGGCTACACCAAACACCAAATGTTTGGTGTAGCCGCCATCATTAGTGACCACAGCTAGATCTTCTGGAGGACGTGCTGCAGTTTCCCTGTCGGCACTTGATGCTGTGCCTTTCCCTTTCACGTTGTGGAGATGGCTCCTCTCCCTAAATTTCATGAACCAACCTTTGCTGGCTCCAACTTTTCTCCTGCAGCTTTGCACCTCTCTCTGCCTTCTGACTCTAGAATTAAAGACAACTAGGGCCTTGCTCTGGGTTAGGCTTAAGGGACTAGGGTGGCTGGTTTCATCTTCTGCTCAGGGGACTCATACTTTCTCCATATCAGCAGCGAGGCTGTTTCGCTCTCCCAGCACTTGTGTGCTCACTGGAGTCATATTTCTAATTTCCTTCAGTAATTTGTCTTTTTGCATTCACAGCTTGGCTGTTAGACCTAGCTTTTGGCCTAACTCAGCTTTTGACATATTCACTAAGCTTGATCATTTCTAGCTTTTGATTTCAAGTGAGAGATGTGGAATTCTTCCATTCATTTGAGCACTTACAGGCCATTGTCAGGTTATTAATTGGCCTGATTTCAGTATTGTTGTGTCTCAGAGAATAGGGAGGCCAGAGGGGAGAGGGAGAGAGACTGGGAACCGCCAGTTGGTGGGGCAGTCATCACATACAATGTGTATAGCTTACGTTTGCTGTTTTATATGGGCATAGTTTGTGGCACCCTGAAACAGTTACAGTGGTCACATCAAAGATTACTAATCACAGATCACCAGAGCAGATAAAATAGTGAAAAAGTCTGAACTGTTGCAAGAATTACCAACTTATGGCACGGAGACATGAGATGACCACGTGCCGTTGGAAAAATGATGCCAATGGACTTGCTTGATGCAGGGCTTCCACAGACTTTCAGTTTATAAAAATGTAGCACCTGTGAAGTGTGGTAACGTGAAGCTAAATTATACAAGGTGTGCTGTGGACTCTCTTTAGCTTAGTAGATAGTGAAGATGCTGGTCTGAAGTTTTAAATTCCTGTCCTGGTCATTTTAGTACCACTGTTTGGATCTCTTCTGGAACTACACAGATATTGGAAACTTCTGTGCATTTCAATGTGTGCACCCTCACCAAGAGCTTCCTGCACACAGTCAACCCGAGTGGAGGAGTGAGGGTTTCCCAGGCTTCATGCTACCTCGCTTGTGTTTCTTTGCCGCAGTATGAGGGTTGCAGCTAGTAGGTACCTGAGTTTGGAGCTGAAGAAGTGTTGTTTCTTCTGTTTCTACCAAAAAGATAAGTGAGCTTTTGTGGGACGAACCATTAAAGAAAGCACCTTTCTAATACTGATGATGAAATCTTGCATTACCCAATAAATCCGAAAATTTTGCTCTTTTGATTCAGATAATTTGCAGATACTCCCATTTTGTAAAGTCCTCCTTTGAAAAAATGGACTTCATTTGAGAATGTGCATGTTATAGTAACCTTTCCTGATATCTTTTGTGTATCATGGATGATACTTATTAGCATATGAAAGAAGTAACAGTAACAATGTAGAATTAGAGTCAATCTTGAATATGACAGTCATGTTTGCATTTGAACGGGTTAGTTAAATGGTATGTTTTATGTATATTTTAAGAGTATTTCTTCCTTTTAGGGTCTATAGATAGGAATTAAAGCATAGGTTACAGTGGAATGGGAGACTACCAGATCATTGGGAAGACTCATTGTCGTCTGCTTTGGTAATCTGTGAACATGCTGTTCTTGTGGGCTGAAAGCATTTGACACCTGCTTCTTCAGTTATGTCTGCCCTTTCCACTGTGCCTAAAGAAAACATTGGAAGAAGGATTGATAAGAAATTGGTTCCACTTGAAAATAATTATCAGATAGCTAATGTGTGAAGTCAAACAAACTTTAGAGAGAGGATGACATGACATGTTTCTGAAAGTCTTTTGAGAACCCAGCATTGGTTAATGATCAGGATATAACTAATCCTGGAAAGAGGGTGGCTGTCGTGGTGGGAATGGCTCCGCTGTCCCTTCCCTCAACGATACATCTCTCCGGAACCCGTGAACATGACTTTATGTGGAAAGAGGATCTTTGCAGATGTAATTAAACTAAGGATCTTGAGAGGAGATCATTCTGGATTACTGAGTGAGCCTTGAATCCAGTGGCCAGTGGCCACTGTCCTTATAAGAAAGAGAAGACAGACACAAGCGGAGAAGGTGATGTGCAGAAAGAAATAGGGAGCCGAGGAAAGCCAAGGGTGCCAGCAGCCACCAGCCAGGAGGTGGGTGTGAAATGGGCGTTCTCTCAGAGCTTCCCAGAGGAGCCAGCGCTGCGGATGCCTTGATCTTGGATTTCTGGCCCCACAACTGTGAGAGAACAAATCTTTTGTTCAGAGCCACCAGATGTGGGATCATTTGTTACAGCAGCTAACACAGTAGCTGTTTAATGATATTTAAGTACCTTTTTGCATGGGATGTTAGTAGGTGGCAGAGATTAGGAGTGGAAGCAAGATGAACATGGTAATTTGGATATTTACTGTGTCTTGAATGTGAAATGTTTTGTATTACCGCCACCGGAAGGCAGGATGATTGTATGAGAATAAATACTGCTGGGTTTGATTAGAGGAACAAAGCTTGAGTATACCACAGAGATGAAGGTGATAGTTTTAACTTTGTCATCTTCTCTGGTGAACTTTCTAGACCGGGTGAGGTCTAGAAATTAGCGTTTTCTCTCTGCAATATTGGGTGCATGGATTAGAACTTGCTTTTGTGGATTTGCTAGAATTTGGACTCTACATTCTCATGAAGAGTTGTTTTATAATTTTTATTAAATTTGTCATAAAAATGAGAACACTTGGACAGTTTCTCACTTATTTAAAAAAAGGGTGGCTTTTTGTCCTTTTTCCTTTCCTTTCCTTTGTCCTTTTTCCTTGGTGAGTTTGAGGACCGCATTTCAGTTCCTCTTCTAGTACTGTGTACCTTCCCAGTTCACAGCATGCTGTGTGGCTGATTTTTAAGTGGAGGTGAACATGGTTCCATATGATGCTACACATTCATGTTTAGGTGAAAAGAGGGGCACTTTCTTTTCCATTGGCATTGTGGTTCTGAAAGTCCTGGGAGAAGCCAGTATTTCTGAAACAATGGAGACTTTTGTTTTGAGTAAGCTTGTATGTGAATGACCTAAAGGAGCGATTTTGAAATTTTGTGTAGAAAGATCCACTTCTGCTCTATCCACACAGATATTTTTTAATCCACAAATATTTTTGCTATCTCTCTTTCTCCCTTTTTCTTTCCCTTTTAAATACATACTCCTCATAGGAAAAGACTGCTTTAAAAAGAAAATTCTCTGTTTAAGTAGGTGGCTTTTGTCATGCCTGAAGCAATCTCGGAACTTCCTCCTTTTGGCTGTGAACATTTCTGTTGACCTTGTGAAGAGCTTTCAATAGCCACAGGAGCCCACACCTCCTGTTCCCCCCTCCTGGCTAAAAGATGCTTCACTTCTTCCTGTTGTAGACACTCCTGGAGGCACAAGCAGCCCACACAGTCTCTGGGGAAGTGTGGCCTTTTCTACTGGAGCTCTGCTCTTTTTCCTTTTCAGACCAGAGCAGCTGCTGATAGTCGGAGATGGATAGAAAATTAGCGGAGGATTCAGTCAAGGAGTTATGGTGGGAAAGATAAATACTTCATTTTCCTTTTTGATATTATGGAGGAGGTAAATACCGTTGGGTAAATCTCATGGATTGCAGCCAGTCTAGAAAGCCTGTATGCTGTGAGTCTGGCGAGAGTGTTCCTGCATGTCATCCCAGGTTCATAGTTCCATATTGGCAGCACTTGGAAGTTAATCCACACAGCATCATGCCCGGTGAATTTACTGTACATTTGGTAAAGACAAGAGTTAGCTTGCGGCTGCTGTTGTCCTGTCGCCACTTCTGGCCTTGTGTGACAGCAGTTTACAGGGAAACAGTCAATCCCAAACCAGCATTTAGTTTTCTTTTGTTTTATTTCTTGAGCTTGAAGAGTAGTAAGTTTTTTTTAGAGAGATGTTTTACAAATTAAAAAATTCCATTATAGAACAATTATTTTGGAAAGACAACAGTATTCCTAGTAAACTTATTAAGGATCACTGCTATCATGAATGAAGTGAGAATTCTCAATTTTAGTTTTTATTAAAAAGCATATTGTTTAGTATCACATGACTACTAAAAGTATATAGTTTAATAAAAAAAGGTGTGAAGGAATGTGGAAACATTAAAACAAAATTGAACTTCTGTAAGTAGTAATCGTATCAGATGTCATTAAAAGATGGAATGTAATTGAGTGTCAGATACTTAAACCAGTACTTTGCTATATGTGCATGTATATAGGTATTTGACTACAGACAGATATTATAAGATAGAAAATACAGCATTATTGATTTAAAGCACTAGCCAATTTAAAAATAATTAAAATTGTTACCCTCAAACCTTCTTTATAATATTCTAAATTTCATTGGGGATTTTTGTACAATATATAGCCTTAGTTTGTTCTCTTATGTCCTCACCTTTAGCCCTCTGCACTTGGATGTCCCCTGTGAGGGGACATCGTAAATCTAGCAAACCATTCAGCTGTCCTCTCTCAGGGTACATAAAGGTATTGCTGGTGATTATACAGGACAGACTTATGCAAGCACACATTTTTCAACAATGTATGTTTTCTTGAAGTTCTCCATTCAAAAGCAATGAAAACGTATGTCCGATTTGAAATTTGTCAAGCTTCTGATTGATCAGTTGAGAAGTGAATCACAAGTGAGTCCTTCCATGAGGTCTTAGAACAACAAACTGGACAGTAAATTACATATTATTAATGTAGGGGGAAGAAAACGAGATTTCATTGCCTGCTTGAATAGAAAAACACCAGGTAGAAGTTATCAAAGAAATTCCTATTGCACAACATGTATCAATGAACCTGCAATGCATGTTGGTGACTGTTCCACACATTACCATACATTAGAAAAATATATAAAATTTTGATTTTTTATCATAAGTAAGTTCCTCAATGTCCAAACTTTAATTATAAGCCAAATATTATTACAATAAAATAATTGGTTCCAGGGCTATACTATTTAGTATGAAGTGATTTATTTTTCACTGTTTCATAAAAAAGTATGGTCGAGTTGCCAGTAGGTGATCTGTGAGATGTCTTAGAGTGCAAAGGATTAAAATCCATCAGCAATTTTCTTTTTTTTTTTTTAATGTAATTTAATTTTTTTTTTTGAGTTGGAGTCTCATTCTGTCGCCCAGACTGGAGTGCAGTGGCCGATCCCGGCCACCGCAGCCTTGACCTGCTGGGCTCCGGAGATCCTTCCGCCTCAGCCTTCCAAGTAGCTGGAACTACAGGCACGTGCTACCATGCCTGGCTCATTTTTTATTTTTATTGTAGAGATGAGGTCTCACCAAGTTGCCCAGGCGGGTCTCGAACCCACAGGCTCAGGCTATCCACTCACCTCAGCCTCCCAAGGCATGGGATTACAGGCTGAGCCACCGAGCCCGGCAGCAATTTTCAAGTATATATTATTATTGCCTGTGGTTACCATGGCATACAATAGATTGTTTGAACTTACTCCTTCTGTCTTACTGAAATTTTATGTCCTTTGTTCAATCTTCCCAAATCTTCCAATCAAGGAATTAAAAAAAAAAAAAAAAAAAAGAATCCAGGCAAATTATCTTATTGAGGTTTGCACATACTAGATTTCACTTAACTATTTCCTCATAGTTAGGTTTAGGTTAAACAGTTTTGCCAAGAGTGCCAAATGGTCACAGTATATATTTCATTTTGCATGTCACATGTGTCACCTATGTCAGGCTGCTCCTCTTGTGGTCATAACTTGGATTGCTTGGTGGAGTGACTCGTGGGGGTATACTTTAGCATTTTCTAGAAACTTTTCAGGGAAAGAACCTTCAGTAACTGCTCTTGATGTTGTTCCCCAAATTAAAAAAGAAAGAGAGAAAGAAGCCGGGGCCACTGATGTTTGATGTAACCATAAGAGGCCCCGGCTTGTCTCATTCTCCTCTCCTGGCAAGACCTGGGCCGTCTCTGTACGTCACCTCGACTGTGCAGTAAGCCAGTATGTTGGCATGTGTCCAGGAGCTCTATTTAAGAGGTGTCTGTGAAGGAAGGATGAATTTTTAAATCCTGTGAGTGTGTGTGTTGTTCTGAACTCAGGAGTCACTTTGGAAAGCTTTGTCATAACCTTTGTTGAAATCCCCTTAGAATTTGATCAGAATCCAAGTCTGTTCTTCTGGTGACCTCAGCAGTGACTCATCTTTATCCTGTGAGGGTGAATCTGATTTTCATAAATAGCAAAAGATCTTTGTGTGCCAAATCCAATTAATAAGGTCATACTATTTCAGGAAGAAAAAAGTGTAACAACAAAAGTAAGACTGATTTTTTTTTTAAAGAGGCTTATATAATGTCAGATACTTTCCCAACATTGTGAACAGTGAACGGCGTTGGCAGGCTCTGTGCAGCACTTCCTAAGGAGATGTCTTGGCAGCTTTCTATAGTCCAGTTTGTTTACATGTCACACGCATACACAGGTACACACTGCAGAGTTTCATTTTTTAAGGCATTACGATGTGATTCAGTGACTAGTTCTTTTTGTTAAATTGGGGTGCCTTGGGGCTATCTGTTGACCCTGGACTGTGTGTAGCCATTTTGTTCATTGCTGTGGAGGAGACAGGTATACGTGGGACTTGGCAGTGCTCCCTTGGAATTGACCATCTGAAGTCTCCTAGGAGAGACTAAACATGTGTATAGTCTTGTGCCTGCCCTTTGTAACAGAGTTGTGATCAGATGGAAACAAGGCACTTTTGCTTGAGAATCACGTGTTTGGAAGGATGGCATGGATTTCTTCTGCCGTCACAAAGGCAGAAGAGCAGCTCTCAGTGGATGAGGCCAGGTGGGTCTCTGGCCCTCCCTTATCTCAGCACCCACCACTGCACCTTCCGCCTATGCACCATGTTTCAGCCTATGGATCCGTTGCCTTAGCACATGTTTGCCGTGTCCTGCGCTGGTGTGGACCCTGGGGATACAGCCGTGAACGAGTGCTGAAGGCCCCTGCCCTAGGAGCTACATTCCAGCATGGGGGCTGGGTGGTCAGGCAGGCAGCAAGGTGTGTCAGTTTGTCATAGCAGAACTGGGAAGTGCCATAGGAAAGGAAGTGGGGTGGGGTCTCAGGACAGGGAGGTCTGCAGCTTAAAACAGGGAGGTCAGAGCCAGCCTGGCTGCGAAGGTACCAGTGAGTGAAGGCCTAACGGAATTGGGGAAGTTCACCACACAGATATGAGAAGAGCATTTTGGACACAGGGAACGCCTAGTCATAAGGGCTTAGATGGGAAGATGCTAAGATCAGTCGGGGGAAGAAGATGGGGGCGAGGAGGAGGAGAGGAGAGGAGGGTCCATGCCTGGAGATTCACCGCGGCCCCTGTGCTCAGAGCAGACGACAGGTAGAAGGCAGGCAGGAAGCAGAACTTCCTGCGTGGATCCTGTGCTTTGGTGGAGGCGGGCTGTGGTGGGCCTGGGCTGGGAAGGGAGTGGTGCAAGGAGCGAGCTGCGGTGTAGACGCTGGGTATCCTTTGGGGAGGCAGCCACGGGTCTCTCTTGAGAGACTGGACGGAAGCAGATGTGAAGAGGGACTCCACGGACTCTGCTGGAGTGACTGAAGGAGGGGCTGCTGTCTGCCAAGATGTGGGAGGTCGTGAAAAAAGGCAGCTGGAAAGTGACAGGAATCTCACTTGGGACATGTGTGGCTGAAAACGCCCCTTAAATATTCAAGTGCCCTAGTCTGGCAATGTAGCAAGACCTCATCTTCACAAAAAATGAAAATTAGCTGAGGTGGATGGATCATCTGAGCCTGGGAGGTCGAGGCTGCAGCAAGCCATGATCATGCTACTGCAGTCCAGCCTAGGCAACAGAGTGAGACCTTAACTCACAAAATGTGTACAAATGTAGTACTAAGGAGCTAGTATGTTATACAAATGGGGAGGTTTAGGAGAGCAGTCTGGCTGAAAATTTTAAAATGTGGGATTCCTTTTTTTCCTGGCACCCACTGACTGGTCTAAAGGCATTCTGAAACACACACAGAGCTGCAGCAAAATCTTCCTAGTTCAGGCATGGCACCCTAGGGAACAGTGTTCTCACAGTCAATCTCCCTGGTGGTTGCCAGCACAGTGCCGATGGTTTGGAGGGAGGCATCCTTCTGTGTCGGAAGTGCTGTGGACTCTGAGAGGGCAAGGCCTGTCCCTACCACTTTTCTATTCCCTGCTTCCACTGTTTGGTCTTACGCACAGATACAGCTACTAGAAGTCCAAGACAGCATAGTGGACACAGCCTGGTGCTGGCTGGAGATGCAAAAGGGAGGCAGAAAGCACCAAGGAGGCAGTGAGGAGCAGGGACTCTGGGGAGCGAGTCCATGCGGCTGTTGATGCCTGCTGGACTCGTTCCTAAGCTGTGCATGGGCGCTTCCATGCACAACTGCTGGCCAGACACTTAGAGGACCGGGCCGAAAGACATAGCATTGCCTGGATCCAGCGCTGGCCAGAGGCCTCGAAGACATAACAAACCCTTAAGCACAGTCCACAGGAGGCTGGTTGGGACATGCAGCCTGAATACACAGGTTAATTGAAGGTGAAACAGATTTCCAGGCTGGAGTTACTCCTCATGTGAAGAGGCAGGAACATCTGGGACCCTGGAGAGATGGGCAGCAGGTGCCAGCCAGGTGGCAGTGATGCTGGCATTCTCTGATGGAGATTGCACAACCCCTTTATCCAGATGCTCCAGGCAGTAGAGGGGAGCAGCTCCAGTCACTCCCATTCACCCTGTTGGTGAGGGAAGGGCTTCTGCCCCAGGGCCAGGGGTGGCCAGGCACCCACCCAACATGGGACAGATGTGCTTGACAGGTTTGTCAGTCACACAGACTCCCAACCTGGCAAAAGACTCCGCACCACATGCGACCAGACACTATATGCAGAGTGAGCAGGCATGTGGTAGGAGGCTTTGTAGCAGGAGGAGGATGGTGCCCAGGGTCCCGCAGGAGGATGTCACTGGCTTACTTGGTCCTGAGGGATGCTGTGATTGGCTTACTTTGTGGGGAGGGGGTGAGAATTGGTGGGGAGATGTGATTAGCTAACCCACAGGCCTGCCAGGAACTGAAGCCTGCTGCCCAGGGAACTAGGAGCTTTTCCTGGCCTCCTTGCCCGGGATGGTTGTTTGTCCAGTTCTCCGAGTGTCTGGCCTGCAGTTGTGCATGGAGGTGCCGGCACACAGCTCAGGTGTGAGTCCAGCGTGGGAGGAACTTGCTGTCGACTGTCTGTGGCACTCTGGTTCCCTCTGTGTCAAGGCAGCACATGACCTTGTACCATATAAACACTCTGGAAACAAATGGAAACATAGACAATTTCGGAAAATAAAGTAAAAGCTGTAAAGTACCAACCAATACAGATTTTATGACTGAAAAGCAAAATAGCCAAAATAGAAAACAAACTGGATGGAGCAAATTACAGAACAGAGATGACAGAAGAGTGATTGAACTTACAGACAGATCAACAGAGAAATATACTGTATACATGGGCTGACCCTCAGGAACCTTAACATTTCCATCTCAGCTTTTCCAGAAAGAGAGGAGAAAGAGTGTGTTTTAGAGAAAAATAACTGAATAAATAATGGTTGGAAACTTCCCTAATTTGGTGAAAGACCTAAGGATTTAAGAAGCTGCGAGAATAAACAAGCCCAAAGAAATCCATGACCAGGTACATCATAAACTGCTTAGAATTAAAGACCTAAAACAAATCTTGAAAGTCAGAGGAAAATGACATATTATTTATAGGGAAGCAGTGATTTGAGTGACTATAGATTTCTCGTCAGAAGTCACGGAGTCCAAAATAAGTGGAGCTTTTTAAAAAAATTTATTTTTTATTTTTAGAAGTAAATGTAGGGTCTCACTCTGTTGCCCAGGCTGGTCTCCTCCTGCCTCAATCTCTCAAAATGCTGGGGTTATAGATAGGCATGAGCTACTGTGCCTGGCTGTGGAACATTTCTAAAGTGCTGGAATAAAAGTACTGTGAACCTGTAATTCTACACCCAGAGAAAAATTTTCCTTTGGAATGAAGGTGAAACAAGGGCATTCTCAGGCTAAGAAAAACTAGCAGAATGTTTTGCCTGCAGGCCCATTGTGTTATTGGTGAGAGGACAGACATATTGATCATTGAGGTACCACAGAATCCAATAGTAGACCCACACATGGAACTGGGCGATGCCTGACAGGTGCACAGACATTCACTGGAGAATGGGTGGTGTTGGAAAAATTGGACTTTGATATGCAAAAAAGAATAAAAAAGAGCCTCAATATAAACCTCAGTTTCTGTAGATATTAGCTCAAAATAGATCATAAGTGTAAGAGTATGTAGACTTTTGGGGCTTCATGAAGTGAGAGACTGCCTCTTGTTTTCCAGAGCATAAGATCAAGGGTCCTGGCCCAAGGTGTCAGTCTGCTTGACTGAATGTGCAGTTACTGCTCCTAGGAAGACAGAATGAGATGAAATCCAAGGAGGAGCTGTGTGGAGTAGAGTGGAGGGTTGATGTTGTAGGGACGTGCTATTTACTTTAACTGCTTGTTTTCTTCACTAAAACTAGCTTTATTGCTTTATATTTTTGAATTATATAAGTAATAAAATCTAATTAATGATTGATTTTGATTCTATATACTTCAACCTCTTCCTTATGACCTCAAATAGATGTCACCATCCATTGCTCTAATTTTCGTTTTTTAAAAAAAATTTTATATAACTAATAACTTGGTATTTAAAAAAACAGATTATTCAGTATGAGCAGCATGTTACTTTGTTATTGTTCTGCTGTAATCAAAGTAGCCAAATTTGCATTTTTATAGTCTACAGTGTTTATTTTATGTATCAAGTCAAATGGTCTCAAGAATCATTTGAAGCAGCGTAGAAAGCAGATGTTCAAAGACCTATGCTTATCTCACAGTCATTAAATAGAATGTGTAGAAAGTTAATCAAGGAAGGTAAATTAGCTCTGTCTGTAAATTAAGAAGAGTGACAGTTCATTTTCCTCATCTTTTAAAATCATACTGAATTCGCTTTTTACAATTTATCTATGTTGATGGCTACTTTTTTTTTTGAGTCAGAAGCTCACTCTGTTAACCAGGCTGGAATGCAGTGGCACAATCACAACTTACTACAGCTGCAACCTCCTGAGCTCAAGCGATCCTTCTGCCTCAGCCTCCTGAGTGACTGAGAAAGCAGGCATGCATTACCACACCCAGCTAATTTTTAAAAGTTTTTTTGTACAGATTAATTCTTTCTGTGTTGCTCAGGCTGATCTCGAACTCCTGGGTTTAAGCAATCCTCCTGCCTTGGCCTCCTAAAGTGTGGGGATTACAGGTGTGGGCCACCACACTCAGCCTGCTTTTTTGAATCTCTAGTGCCTGTAGTATGAAAAACAGATGTGAGTAGTGAGATTGACCAAGACTGACTGTTAGAGGAATGCTTCAGTGTGTGCAGTGAGCCTTCCATCTGACCGTTTATGTTCTGAGACTTTGAATAACAGGAACTCTCATTTGGAATCACAGACTCAAGTGGCATTCCTTTCACTTATGAAAACTAAACACACGCTCTGCAGCAACATTTGCGGTAAGAAACCAGTGACCAACTGAGTCCCCCCATGGAGTGGAATGGTAGTGCATGGTGTGCGCTCCACAATGAGACGAGGCTTGAATCCACCTCCATCACCAATCTCTACTTCTTTAGGCAAGCTATTTCTCCACTTTGTATCTCAGTCTCTCCTTTTGTAAAATGGAGTTAATAATAATGCCTATGCCATAGGTTGTTGTGAGAACTGACCAGGAAAATTCGTGTAAAGTGCCTTGTAAGCACTAATACTTTAGTGTTGTTGTTGTGGTTGTCACTAATGGTTATTTGCTATAAGTTTTCTTCTTTTTACATCCTTTAACTTTGAGGTGTGGTGTCCTTTATAGTGAGGTGTGTTTCCCAGAGGCAGTATATTGTTGTTGTTGTTGTTTTTAAATCTGGTTTGTCATTCTGTATCTTTCCAATGGTACATTTAATCCATTGACATTCAGGTTGTTTATTGAAATGTGAGGGTTTATCCCTGTCACGAGGCTCTTATAAGGCTGTTTAGTTTTCTTTTAACTTTTGGGTTGATATATGTGTGTTTTCAGTTTCACAGTCATGAGGTGTGTTGTGTTGATTCTGTGTTTTCCTGCATCCGTAAGAAGTGCATGGTTGTTCTTTTTTTTTTTTGTTTTGTGCTTAATACTTTCTTGAGCATCTCCTATAGAACTTGTCTGGAAGCAGCATAATTTTTTAGGGATTGAATGTCTGGGAAAGATTTTAATACTCCATCGCTGATGAACCTGAGCCTGACTGGGTAGGAAATACTTGGTTGAAATTGTTCATCTTTGAGGACTTTGAAAATTGGACTCAAATTCCTTCTAGCTTGCGGTGTTTCTGCTGATAAATCTGCTGCTATTCTAATTGGTCTTCCCCAGTAGGTAGTCTGATCTTTATTTCTCTCTGCCTTTAGGGTTTGTTTGTTTTTTTTTTTAAATATATCTACTTTGTATAGGCGAATTACTGTGTGTCTAGTAGTTGGTCTTTTCATTTGATGTCTTGTGAGAGTTCTCTAAATTTCTTGTGTTTGGATGGTCGCATTTCTGGTGAGATGGGGAAAGTTTTCTTGGATATATCCTCTTGGAATTCTTGTTCCGAGGTGTTCTCTGATTCCCTTTCTTCTTCTGGGATACTGATCAGACATAAGTTCAACCTCTTGATAATCGCACATCTCTTGGAGGCTTTGTTCTTTCTTTCTGAATTTTCTTTCTATGTTTTTAATAGAGTGGGTCAATTCATATTTTGGTCTTTAAGCTCTGAGATTCTTTCTTCTGCTTTCCATGCTTGTCATCTTGTTATTTATTTCCTGGATGGAGTTTTTTATGCCCACACTCTCTGTTACAAGTTCTTTCAGTGTTGTATCTTTTCTTTCTTGAGTCTTATTGACTCTTTCTATCCATTCGCTAATCCCTGGTGTATTCTGGGGCCAGTTGTTGGTGATTTCTATTGTTTGGGCTCTGAGTTATGATTTTTTGGGTGTTGACTCTTTGGTACCCTGGGAATTACCTATGTTCTTCTGTTGATTTTTCTTGATTTGTGACAGATCTCTTTCTTTTCTCATTAATTTCATTATTCATTAATAGTGGGTGGGGCTTTCACTTCTGTTGTTTGCTCAGCCCTCTATTCTGCTCTTATCAGAGCCTCCAAATTTGTTCTGTTTTGAAACAGGGCTGGGTGTGGGAAGCTTGGCTGTATCTTGTACTTTTAAGAGTTAAGGTGGAGGGTGGGGAGTGCTGATCTCTTGGGGGGTCTCCTTGTCCTTTTCTGGTCACACCCTTTGTCTTGCGGCTGGATCAGGGTAGGGGGTGGGGTGCCTGGGACTTCACACTCATCCTGTCCCTCCAAAGTTTGTGCTTTCAGGAGATTCCCTTTGGGTCATGATCAGCCCTTGAGTTGTTAACCCACTGGTTACAGAGAGTGGGTCTTTTGCTCCATGGTGAGCAAGCCAGGGCACTTCCTTGCCCAGTTTTCAAGAGGGTGATGGGGTGCCTGTTTCATTTTCTCCAGTGGGACTTTGCCTCTGGCCCTCTTAGTGCACTCCCTCTGCAGCCCTCACTGCCAGTGTCCAGCCTGGCGCTGCGGTGGTTGGGCAGTCTGACAACATCTGTTGCTCCTGGCATTTTCTCCCCAGGAAAAGGTTTGTTAATTTCAGAAAATGGCTCTTGGCTTCTGCATCCCAGGAGGTGCTAGAATCCAAGCAGAGCAGCTGCCAGCACCAGCCACTTCACCAGGAGAGCCCTGGCCACTTGCTCCCAAGTCCCCTCTCAGTCAGCCACTCACAGAGGTTGTACTAGTTCCACCCACTTACAAATAGACACACATGGAAATTTGTCCATATACTTACACAGTAACTCGCACAGTCCAACTGGCTCTGCTGCCATCTTTTTTTCTCCCTCCAGTTTTCTTCTTTTTAAATATCTTTAACAGCTCTCCTAAGTTATAACTGATGTACAATAAACTATACATTTTAGCATGCCATTTGGTAAGTTTTTATATAGATACTCCTGTGAAATCATAACCACAGACAAGATAAGGAACTGTCTGTCACCTATAAAAGTTTTCTACATGCAATCACCGCACTGCTTTCTGTTACTACAGATTAGTGTTTATTTTCTAGAAATTTACATAATTGTTACCGTACTTCATATCATCTTTGTGAGTTTTTTCTTTTTTAGAAATTTTTTTAATTTTAAAAATGTGGGGTACAATTCAGGGTTAGGTATATGCATGGTCATCGTGCAGGTAAAGTGTGGGTACCCGTATTGATGTGATGTGCACCTCCTACCCCTGTACTGTCCCGCTACTGCCAATACTTTTCTTATAGTATTATGATAAATGTTCAGGGTCCACTTAGGAGTGAGTACATGTGCTACTCAGATCTTTGTTTCTGTGATAAATCACTGAGTTTTATAGACTCTAATTCCATCCATGTTGCTGCAAAGTTCATAATTTTGTTTTTCTTTGTGGCTGTATAATATTCCGTTGTGTAAATGTACCACATTTTCTTTATCCAATCCACTTTTGATGGGTAGCACGATTGGTTACATGTTTTTGCATTTGTGAACAATGCTGCAGTAAACATGTGTGCGGGTATCTTTTTTGTAGAGTGGTTTGAGTTCCCCGGAGTATATTCCCAGAAGGGGGGTTGCTGGGTCATATGGATTGTTCAGTTTTAGGTCTTTTAGAAATCACTACACTGTTTTCCACAGAGGTTGTACTAGCATTCCCACCAAATTAGTGTGGAAGTGTTCTCGTTTCCTAACATCCTCTTCAGCATCTGTTGTTTCTTGAGTTATTGATGATGGCCATCCTGACTGGAGTTAGGTGATATCTCAGTGTGGTTGTAATTTACATTTCTTTGATGATTAGTGAGGCTGAGCATTTTTTTCATGTATCTGTTGGCTGCTCGTATGTGTTTTTTGTGAGTTCTTTCACTGAGCAGTTATTTTGCTATTCATCAGTGTTGCAAGCAAGTTCAAATAGTTAAGCGCTTTTCATTGCTGAGGGTGTTACATTATATGGGTATGCCACAATTTGTTGGTTTACATGTGGATAGACATTTGGTTTACTTCCATGTTTGGCCATTTGAGTACGGGTGCTGTGAATATTGTGTACAGGCCTTTGTATGGATGCAGGCTTCCAGTTATCTTAGGCAAACGCCTCGGACCAAAAGTGTGTGTTTAACAAACTGCCAGTCAGGCTTCCAGTGTGGCTGCACCAGCAGTGCATCATTTATTGGCAGTACATGAGAGTTTTTGAAAAACATCCTTACCTACACTCAGTGGGGTCAGTCTTTGATTTCCGTTCTTCTCAGGGGGGTATGGTGTCTCACTGTGGTTGTGTTGGCCTTCCCCGGGGGCAAACACAAGGCATGTGCACGTCTAGTGATGTTGGGCATGTCTTCATGGCTTACTTGTTGTCTGTATTTCTTCTTTGTGACAGATCTACTCAGAGCCTTTACTCATTTTTTCCATTGGCCTTTTTATTTTGAGTTTCTTATTGAGTTTTCTTACTATTGAGTATCATAGATACAAGTTCTTTATCAGACATATGCTCTGCAAATATTTTCTCCCCATCTGTGACTTGACTTTTCATTCTCTTAACAGTGTATTCCAAAAAGCAAAAGATTTTAATTTTGACAAAGCCTAGTTTATCTAATTGTTCGTCAATGGATTGTGCTTTTAGTGTTGTATCTAAGAACTCTTTCCTAAACCAGTGTCACAGATATTTCTTTCCTATATTTTGTTCTAGAACTTTTATCGTTCTGATTTAGATCGATGTTTCATTTTGAGTCAGACTTTATATATGGTGTGAGGTATGGATCGATACTCTTTTTGTATGTAGACAGCCAGTTGTTTTAGCATCATTTATTGAAGAGATTATTTTTTTTCCTCTTAATAGTCTTTGCATCTTTGTCAGAATGAGGTGTCCATATATCTGTGGGTCTATATCTGGATACTATTCTGTTCCATTGATCTCACTGTCATTTGGTACCAGTGCAATACTGTCTTGATTACTATAACATTGTAGTAAATCTTGAAGGCAGGTAGTCTTCTTCTTTCTCAAAGTTGTTTTATCCAATCTAGGTTTTTTGTGTTTCCATATGAATTTATTTATTTTTATTTATTTTTTTTTGAGTTGAAGTCTCACTCTGTCGCAGACTGGAGTGCAGTGGCTGCTCCTGCCCACTGCAGCCTCGACCTGCTGGGCTCCAGCGATCCTTCCGCCTCAGCTTTCCAAGTAGCTGGAACTACAGGCGCGTGCTACCATGCCTGGCTAATTTTTTTGAATTTTATTGTAGAGATGAGGTCTTGCTAAGTTGCAGAGGCGGGTCTCGAACTTGCGGGCTCAGGCAATTCACTCACCTTGGCCTCCCAAGTAGCTGGGACTACAGTGTATGCTACCTGGTACCAGTATCTCTCTTTATTTTGTTGGGGCTTTAATTTCTCTCAGCAATTTTTAATGTTTTACTGTTGTTTGTTACAGTGTTCTGTAAATGTGAATTAAGTTGGTTGATGGTACTATTCAATTTTTCTGTACCTTTACTGGTTTTTTTCTCTACCTGTTCTATCAATTATTGAGAGATGGGAATTTGAATTTCCGACTGTTAATTGTGAATGTGTATGGATCTCTTTTCAGTTCTGTTGATTTTCAAGTTTGTTATTAAGTGCACAAAATGTTTAGTTTGGTCATGTTTACTTGATGAGTTGACCTTTATATCATTTTGAAATAATCTCTTTGTATTCCCAGTGATATTCTTTGCTGTGAAATCTACTATGTCTGATATTTACATAGCCACACCAGCTTTTTCTAGACTAGACTTCTTTGTTTTGTTTTGCACTTCTTTGTTCTCTGTGTAAAATGTTCTTATGATTTTGTTTTCCTGATACATCATTTTCCCATCCCTAGTATGGGCTCTTTTTCCTTTTTTTTTTTAACCTATTTGTACTTATTAGGTAGCATATTGTTTGGTCTTGTTTTTGTATCCTAGCTCATAACTACTGCCTTTTAATTGGAATATTCAGAGTATTTACATTTAGTGTGTTTATTGATAGTTTTGTTTACATCTTTCATTGCCTTATTTAGTTTTCTATTTATTCTGTTTTTGTTCCAATTTTTCTTTTTTGCCATCATTTGGGTTAACTGAATATTTTTCATGACTATTTCTTTTATTGGTTTATATACTATTATTCTTTATTTTATTGTTTTAGGGCATATACTGTACATCTTTACCTTTGACAGTATACCATCAAGTGATGAACCATTTCACATATAAGAATATTATAGTAAGTACTTGAATTTTTTTCTCTGATCTTTGTAGTATTATTGTTGTGTATTTTACTTTTACATATGCTACACACACACTGCATTGCTTTTGTTTAAATAGTCAATTATTCTTTAAAGGGATTTAAGTAATTAGGAAAAGTTTGACATATCTGCCTATGTATTTGTTTCCGGTTTAAAAAAATTGTGTAGATTCATATTTCCGTCTGTTTTCAGTTCTTTCTCTGAAAGGACTTCCTTTAACATTCCTGTAGTGCAAGTTTGTTGGTGATAAACCCTTTCAGCTTTTGAATATCTGAAAAAGTCTTCATTTCACCTCTGTATTTGAAAATATTTTTCTGGGTATAGTATTCTAGGTTGGGTTTGTTTTTCCTCTGCTACTTTAAAGATGTCATTCCACTGTCTTCTTAGTTGCATATTTTTTTAAATAAGGAATCTCCTGTCATCCTCTTCTTTGTTCTTTGTACAGTGTTTTTTCTATCACTGCTTCTAAGGTTTTCTCTTTCTCATTGGTTTTGAGTACTTCAAGTTTGTGCTCTGGTGTCTTTTTTTGCTGTTTCTTTTGCTGGGCATCTATTGAACTTCTTGAATGTCTACTCCTCTCCAGTACTACTTTGCCTGGCCGTGGATCGTTTTCTCACATGCTAAGTACTCATGGGGACTGTCTTCAATTTCTGGAGTTTTACCTCTGTTCTGCAACTCTTGGGCCCTCAAATTCTTCTCTGTAACTGAGAGCGTTCTCTGGGCTCAGCTTAGTCTTCTGTGTCTGTGCCAGGTCCTGGAACACTCAAAGGACTCACCTCACTCCCATCTTCCAGCAGTTACTGTGCTTTGATGCCTCGTGTCCAGTGTCTTGAAAACTATTTTCTGGGATTTTCAGGCAGGAACATAAATGTAGTCTTTGCTACCCTATCTTGGCTGAAAGAGTGCATCCTTTTTGAGTTTCATTATTTTTGTCAGATGACTGACTGCCCCTAATTAGAAAAGTTCTCATAATATATATCCAGACTGATTGTTGCTATGTTTTCATTCATTGATTCTACCAACTACTTCCAAGATTTGTTGCCCATAGAGGTGAAATCAAACAAGAGTGACCATCTTAAAAAGCATTTGACATGAGTTGTTGAAGGACCACTTTTCCTTCGAAACCAAATTCCTGTGTTTATGGTTACTTGTCACTTGGAAGTGAGCGTTGTCTGTCAAGATGATGGAAGAGATGCAAGAAAAATCCTTCATGTGCAAGTTTCTTGCCTTTCCTGTGTTTGTGAAGTTGGCTTTTATAAAACATGCTTTTTGCTGCCTGTAAGATTATCCTGTGAGACTAGAATGTGTTTTCGTATTCATGTGTCTTTCCCTGTTTATGTTTTACAAGTGTGGCTTTTTGAACATTCTCCTGGTCCCGTGGCCCTGGACGTGGCGACCTTCTGTGGCTGCTCTCTTGTGTGGTCTGATTGTATGCAGCCTTCACTGTGTTCCCCTTGTCTCCTGCCTGCTGCTTTCCTTTTCATGACAACTCACCATTAAGTCACCTGTTTCCTCTACCACGCCTCCTCCAGTGGGAAAACCTGGGTGCCCACCCAGAGCTGCGACTCCTTGTGGGGGGTCTTTAGTGTAACCTCAGTTAATTTTTAAAAAATGGTTTTACCTCAAAATGTAACTCCCAAAGCATCCAAAGACAAAAACAATATTGCCATTTTTTTAAAAAAAGGAAAAGTATAAACACTAATATTGTCTGATTAGAAGTACAAGATAATAACGGGAGACAATTTTGGAGAACTTCAGTGATTAATCTTTTAGTAATTGAAGTGTTCCTTAGAAGTATTTGCTTGTGTTGTCTCATGCCACTTGATTTTGATTTAGACAACAGGGAAATATTAGTCCCAAGAAGTAGTTATTGTTAGTGGTTTGATGCCTGTCACTTAAAATTTTTTAAATGCATCTACTGATATATTCACACATCATAGGTTTTTACCAAAATGTGATTACATCATACATTCTCTTCTGCAATTTGTGTTTTGATTTAATGGTATATTTTAAACATCTCTTCTTTTTCTCTGATTTACAACTCTTACAGAAAAACTTACAGTGTTTCACCATATAACCTTTTCCTGGTTTTTAGTGTGAGATATTCTTCCTTAATTGAGTTATGGAAATATCTCAACATGTTTGATAAAGTTGAATTTTTTGTTACTTGAATTGCTTAGATAGGTTTTCTATTACTGAGTCTTGTTTATCTGGAGTGAACTATGCATGATCATGGTATATTACTCTTTCATGCTGAATTTTAATTCTGGATTCTGTGTGTCTGTATTGGAATGGTGTTTTATGAATCCATTTTATAGACGAGATTAGTTTGAAGTTTTGTTTTATGTGTTATCTTGTTTATCTTTTATCATTAATGTCCTAAAAAAGCACTTGGAAGCTTTATTTGGTATGTGGAATACTTGAAATGATACTGGAATCTTGGTAGTTGTACATTAAGTTTTTCTGTGTGTTCTGATGAGGGACTATAGTTTACCCAGATTTGGGGGGAATATAGTTTACCCAGATTTCAAAATGTGTTAACATAGACAATATTTTCTTATAACTCTTTTGATTTGTTTCATATTTATTTGTTTCCCTTATTAATTCCTTAATTTGTATTTTGTTTTCTTTATCCTGATTTGCTTTTTAACAGAACCAGCTCTAGATGTACTTATTTTTATTATTCTTTTTACTTTTTCTGATTTATGACTTTTTGCTTAGATGATCATTAATCCTACTTTTTCTTTGCTTCACTCAGTGTTCTCATTGCTTTTTTTTTAAACTTAGCAATTCAAATACTTGGTTATTCACCTTCATTTTTAGTAATGAAAGAGTTTGTGGTTTTAAGCTTATTTTAGCTGTTGGTCATTCACTTTTCACTTAATACTTTTGTTATTATTTTTTAATTCACATTTTTATTCTTTTTAATTTATAATCCTTGTTTAGAATAGTTTGCTTTTAAGCTTCCAAATTACTTTTGGTGTTTTCTTTGAGTTGGAGTCTCATTTTGTCGCCCAGGCTGGAGTGGTTCAGGCATTTTTGGTATTTTCTATTAACAATTTTTAGTGTCACTATAACACGTTCAGATGTTTTCTGTAGTACTACTTTTAGAAAGTGATTGCAGTTCATTTTTGTACAATAAAAATATTAATTGGTATTGGCCAGTTTTTATAAACATTTCCATCGGCCTTTGGGAAAGAAGTTTTTTGTTTTGGACTTTATACATAATTACATCTTGTTAGTTATATTCATTTTTAGTTTTTGTATTTGTGATCTGTCAAATTTGAGAGGTATGTTAACGTATTCATTGCTATTGTATTTCTGTCAGTTTCTTGTTTTTCTATCATATTTTCTCATCTATATCTTGATTCCATGTTTCAGTGGCTGATGAGATCATGTCTTCATTATGGTTTCCATGCTTCCTCACTGGGACAAACCCTCATTCTCCCACCTAATGTTGTCCCTTAAGTCCTGCCTCACTGAGTGTGCTGCTATGACCCCTCATTCACCGTCATTTGCCTGATGTTTCTTTACCCAGTCTTTTATTTTTACCTGTGAGTTGCTTTGAAAAGTGTGTCTTAAAGACGTTATACAGAGCTGGTAGATGTCATATAATCCATATCTTCTAAGAGGTAATTTAATCCTGTTTCATATTCTTTACTTTGGGAAGAAAGTCCCATGATAAATATATTTTATAGGCCCAGTGTCTTCCAGACTTGTTTCCTGTCCTATATCTTCTATAAGCGATTGTTCTTGATCTTCTGGTGTTTATTGTGCCGAACTTTGTTTCTATGGTACTGCTGCAGGCTCAGTATTGATATTTTTGTGTACATGTAACATAAAGATATATTTTTTTAATTTTTGTGTTTCATTACTTACTTTTTTTTTTTAAGATGTGACACTAGAAACTCAGTCAATCTTTGTTGAGTTTCTCAAAAATAATGTCCCACTGTTAAGGTGTTTTCTTTTTGTTTTTTATTGGAAAGAGTCCAAAACAATTTTATTAAAAATCATATTACTCTGTAG
Source organism: Carlito syrichta (assembly GCF_000164805.1). Classification (NCBI taxonomy): domain Eukaryota; kingdom Metazoa; phylum Chordata; class Mammalia; order Primates; family Tarsiidae; genus Carlito; species Carlito syrichta. The sequence goes on along the minus strand of NW_007247892.1, from coordinate 814,786 downwards.
ATAAGTGTAGGTCATATTTTTGAGACCTCACATTGATATCAGTGTATAAGTATTCATTTGTATTCAATTGTAAGCATTTGAAACTACATTAGGCAATTTTAAGATACTGAATTTTTTTTGTTTAGTCCTACTGTTTTTTGTTTTTTTTCTTTCAGATTTTGAAAATACAAATAAGGCTGGTACAGTGGCTCATGCCTGTAATCCCAGCACTTTGGGAGGTCGAGGTGGGAGGATTGCCTGGGCCCAGGAGTTTGAGACCAGGCTGGGCAACATAGTGAGAACTTGTCTCTACAAAAAAAAAAATTAGCTGGCCATGGTGGAACATACCTGTAGTCTCAGCTATTCAGGGGCTGAGGTGGGAGGATCGCTTGAGCCCAGGAGGTTGTGGCTGCTGTGAGCTGTGATCAGGCCCCTATACTCCAGCCTGGGTAACAGAGTGAGACTAAAACAAAAAAGAGAGAGAGAACATACAAACAACATTATGAGAACTACTGTTAACTTACAGGGTGCATAAAGGAAACTTGTATTTGATATTGACTCTGGTTATCATTTTTGTACTTGCAGAGAAAATTATTTAAAGCCCTTAATGCATGAAGCTATGCTTGAGGGAGCTTTTGGTGCTAGTCTCAAAGAATGGATCATTATATCTTTCCCACCCTAATTCAGCTAGGTTATTGGCCTCTGGCTCGTCTCCATGTTGTGAGAGCTGATGTTTAGATGCGGTTTAGCACAGTGATGCATTGTCAGCAACCCTGTTTTCCTTTTATCAGCGTAATTTTCCGTGCCCTGGAAGCAATTGATTCCTTGACCTGCTAATGATTACACTTGGTCACTAGCATTTAGAGGCAGAGGAAGCCTCTGGAAGTGGCCACAGTTGCCCTGTTAGGTGACATGTTCTGAGATTTCTGTTCAGCTTGGTAGTTTGGCCCGTTGGCATGGTTGACATTTTATGAAAACCATGGAGCAGACTTCTGCCTGATGCCATGTTAGGATCCGCAGCCTCAGTGGTTGAGAACACAAATCTGATCATCTGAATATTTTGTTGGATTACATGTCCTGTGGCCAACCTTTGGCTTGCTTAGGGAAGTGTGCCGCTCCATTCCTAGCCAGAGCAAGTGAACCAAGCAACAGAACCAAGATACAAGTGTGCAAAACACACTTGTTACCAGCAGAAATACACCTAAAGAACATGTAAACATGTCTTCTGGGTATGCTGCCTAAAAATCCTAGAAAACAATAAAATATAGAGAAAATGATCTGGTATCGGGCTCCTCTAAATCAGTTATCTGTAGGTCCGGTAACGTCTAATATTTAAGATGAGCTGCTTTAAAGTAGTCTCGTATCACATCAGTGTTTCAAAAATTGAGAAAAAGTGAATGTCTCAAAGCCACGAGCCTCGCCCATCTGTGATGTGGGACCTGGACCCAAGCAGGACGCGGGGTGTGCATCCTTGCTTTGTGGGCTGCAGAGGTGACTGGCGGGTGTTTCTTCCTCCGGACCCGTGAGTGCAGGAGTAGCTGTGCTGCTTCACAGGGTCACGGAGAGTGGTGAGGATGAGCACCCATGCAGACTTGGAAGAGTTGGTTTTGCTTGGTGTGCATCTGTGAGTACCGATGTCCTTCATTCTCTTTGCCGTCCTGACCCTTCCTTGCCCCGTAATACGTTGTGACTCTTCTGTGTGATCAGGAGTACCGGGTTCATCATTCCCCCAGGATGGCAAGTTCAGGAGTGGCAGCAGTGAGCTTCTTGGGCAGTGTAGTTCGGCCCACCTTTGCATGATGAAACAGGAACTCTCCCAACTGACACTCTAGGGCAAGGCCTAGGTAGGCAGGTGCGTGTGTTTGGAGCCTTTTCTATGCCTCAGTTGCATATCTTGGTCTGTTTAGGAGAGATTTTGTTTTCTTGAGCTGTCTAAAGTTTACTTTTACCTTATTGTTGTTGTTTACCTATATCATGAGTTATTTATTGTGCATTAAGTCCAGTGTTATTCAGAAATATAAATTCAGTTGTCAATCGAATATTTACTTTACTCTTGTAATTTTTACATCTTGGCTTTGCAGTTACAAAAACACTTTTATTTTTTTGAGTTGGAGTCTCACTCCGTTGCCTAGGCTAGAGTGCAGTGGCACCCTTACGGCCACCTCAGCCTCAACCAGCTCAGCCTCAACCTGCAGTCCTTCCTCCTCAGCCTTCCAAGTAGTCAGAACTATAGGCACACGCTACCACGCCCAGCCATTTTTAAAAATTTTTACTGTAGAGACAAGGTCTCACCATGTTACCCAGGCTGGTCCCGAACCCACAGGCTAAGGCAATCCTTTCGCCCTGGCCACCCAAAGTGCTGGGATTATAGACTTGAGCCACCATGCCTGGCCACACAATTTTTGCTAGTTATTTATTCATAAGGTTTACAATGACTACTGGTAATTCAATGAAAAATAAGTACTGTATTGTAAAATCTGGAAGGATTTGGATTTCTTAAAATCTAAGTATATTATGAACACATCATTAAATAGGAACCTCATAACATCTGTCCTCTTCTCCTTTTGGCTGATGTGATGATGTCACCAATGTGTCATCACGGCATTCTGAGTGCTAGGATGCCTGCTTCATGTGGGTGACTCCTGAATCAGCATTATCTAGCCTGGTGCTCGTTAAATGGTAGACATTGCATAAGGAGTTGCTAAATGATACCAGATCATTTTCTCTATATTTTATTGTTTTCTAGGATTTTTAGGCAGCATACCCAGAAGACATGTTTACATGTTCTTTAGGTGTATTTCTGCTGGTAACAAGTGTGTTTTGCACACTTGTATCTTGGTTCTGTTGCTTCTGTTGTGGTGGTTTGTGTTTAAACAGACTTGGTTTCAATGCCCATGAGGGGCATGTGATTCTGATTCCAGGGACCATGTAAAACTGTTTCCCTTCTGCCTAGACAGACCTGCGGGAGCCTTCACACCAGGTAGACTCAGCCAGCCCTTTACACCTCTGAGGAGAGAGAAAAGAAAGTTAATTAAGATTCTGGAGTTCTTTGTGTTTTGTGGCTATGAAATTCAAGTGGCAGAAAGTGTCAGCCTGAGAGCTCGGGCTTTGTAATAGCAACAAGCCCTGAATGCCCGTGAGTTGGTGCCCGCTCTGCACTGGAACCCCCTGCCAGGGCCTGTGATACATGTTGTCATCTTTTCCGACTGGCCTCATGAATGTACACATGGGCATATTATTTTTGATGCCTTAAAAAACATTTCAATCATAAAGACCCAGAGGGTTTTAAATACTTCCATCTGGTGCCTTTATTCTGTATAACTCTGAGTAAGTGTAACATCTCTAATGTCAGTTGATATCACAGCCTAAATTGCTGCTCAAATATGTGAAACATACCATAATAATTTTTCAGCAGTTTTCACTTATGCTAATTAACACAGCCACATAGCCAACACTTTCTGACCAGCCAGTTGGTCACTCCTTTTGCCACGCAGGCATCAGGAGGTCCCCGCGTTCCAGGAGGAGCTTCCTCCCTGGTAGGATACGGGTTGAGGGGTGTTCTGCACCATGACTGTGCTGCACCTTATGTGCTTTGGCCTTGCCAGCATCTGAGCCCTCTTCCTGTGCCTCTGAGTCCCTGCTGTCTAGGTTTGGGGGTGGCTGCTTGCTGAGTTTCGGGGCCTCATCAGAGGCATCAGAGGCACAACCTCTCAGCTGTGGTTTAGGGCTTCGGTCCTGGCTCACGGTGACTTCTTTGTTCCTGCCAGTTTTTCGGACATAATTCTAAAGCATTCCAGGTAATTCTTCGGCCACCCAAAAACCTTTCTGTGTAAGTCAGCCACAGCCGGTTACCGTCATAGCTGCTGAGAGGCTTACTGTCTGGCTCCCAACTCCCAATGAGCTGTGTTGACACGCAAGTGTCAGGTACACAGGTCGTGCTCCCCCTTCTCTGGAGCATGCTCGGTGCCTCGTAGGCCTCCCTGGTGTCTGTTTGAGATATGGGTCTGTGGGGTGCATGCGTCGAGGCGAGTGTCGTGTTGAGTGCCGAGGCGCACCAGAAACTCATAGTCAACAGGGAGGCAACCTGTTCTTCGAGGAGCACCGGCATCGAGGCAGACAGGTAAAGTGTGTGATGTGTTAGGTGATGATCTGTGCCCTGGTGAAAAGAGTCAGGAGGAGAAGGACGGAGGGATACGAGTTGAAAGGCCGCTGGGGTCAGGTGGGGTGATCCTGGTGGCCGCAGGCAGAGGTGGGAGCCTGCGGCAGCTGTTACCTCCGCTTCTAGATTTCTAGACCCCTGGGATGTGCTAGCGGGCTCAGGAGCCTGACTGAGAGAGCCGGCTGGGGGGATGCTGGGGCAGCCGGCTCACCAGTCGTGATGTGTAGAGTGGTTTGCAAAGAACATTCGGATGGAGGAATTACCATTTTTAAGCCCTTTGCTGTAAAAGTGTAAGCACGAGGTCTGGTGAATCTGGACTGCCTGCTTGCTGTTCTGACATCTGTGTGAGTTGTGTCCCCCCCAAGGATTGTGTGGGAGCATTGAGTGTAGAGTACTGGTCTCCAGGGAGCTGTGGTTTGTTGCCTGTTTAACACAAAGGCACATTTGGCACCTGGTACTCATGTGCAAAGGCAGTATATGTAGGAAAGTCTAGGAATTAGAGAAAATTAGAAGCACGTGGGCGAGTTTGTATTTCATGAAAGGACTCTAAAATATTTTATTATGCAGAAAGGGTACATATACATATTTTTTGGAGTAATTGTCCTGAGAAGAATCATTTCTGCTGAACATAGGGTCCTCTTTCCTCACCTGTACTTTGCATTAGACGCCTTAGACCGAATATTTATTTTTGTCTGTGTGACTATTAAAGAAAAGCTAAGTAGAAGCAATCTTAATATCTGTTGATTACATTCCAGGAAAAAAAGAAGCAGCAGAGCACTCAGCCTGAATGTCACTTGCTGTCATTACTCTGTGTGGGGTGGAACTGGTAGTCGTCAAGCTTCGATTGGGACCTGCTGAAGGTCGGCACAGCTGCATGCCCGAACTGTCTCTGCAGGCAAGCATGGCCATCCGGGCCATGTGGGGGCACGCACGCGTCTGTGCCACTTGTTGTAAAGCATTTTGCGATTGGGTTTGGATGAGTGATGCTGTAAGTTCAGATTTCTCTTGTGCTTCATTTCCAGCAAGCAAACAGATGTCCCTTTAGCCAACTTCTGAGTACCTCTCTGTAAGATATTTCCAGATTTTATAACGCTGAACATTGGGAGGAGGGGAACTTATGAATATTGTTTTTTTAAAGTGTTTCTAATAAGATCTCTGTATCTTGTTTTTTTGGACTATTAACATTTGACTCCTTCTAGATACATGAATTCCAGTTCATGGATTAGTATTTTTTAGTAAGGGGTTTGATCATAATAGAACATGTACTTTGTTTTTTGGACTTTTTAATTGTAAGGTGACAACCTTCAAATGAAATTTTTCTGAATAATAATATTTAGTCTTTATAGAGTGTAGGTATTTTAGAAAGCATTGAGAGGTACTTACTTTTCTCTATATCTCTAAGTGATGACTACCTATTTGTGATTTGGATTGCCTGTGAATGTATTTGGTGGGTAACCACGGCTTTTGATTGAGTAGGTGGTGTGTGTGGCACTGGCTGACTGCATGAGTCTGTCAGATATTGATTCCTTATTTGTTTTTATCACAATCTGAATTGAACAAAGATTCTGGGTGGATCCCAAACTGGAAGTGTTTATTCCTTTATTGCTCCGTAGGGAGCATCTATTTTGAGTCCCACGGGAGCCAGAACAGTGTTACTGTGGCTTCAGTACATCTAAATGCTTGTTCTGAGCACATTTCAGCATCACTAGGCTGCTGAGACTGCAGAGACAGTTGCTGCTTCTTGCTGCCAGCATTTGCCCTCCCTGAAGACACCCAGAGTCTATGAGGAAGGCACAGGGCCTGTGCCCACAGGGAAGGGCTGCCAAGCCCCTGCCTCCTCTCCCTTGGCTGGAGCCCTGTCTTTTCACCCAGGCTCTTCCTGAGGGCTCTCCAGGAGAGAAGCTCAGCAGTCCTAGCGCTCAGTGGAGATGGGTGCTCCGGCCCGCTCCCTCTCCTGGACCTGCTGGCTAGTCTCATCGGTCTCCTTCCAAGCCTGCTTGGATTCTCTCTGAGTCTTCCAAAACCCCCATTTCCTTCTGCTAACCAGAGTCAGTTTTAGTTGCTTAGAACCTTCACGGGAACTTTAATTGGCTTAAGAAGCATCTGCTTTTAAAATCTGAAGTGAAATTTAATTTCAGTGAAGTGTTCGCTGGCTTTCTTGATAGAGTTTGGTGCCAGTTAAACGCCATCGTGCGGCGACGGCTCTTGCTCCAGCCTTCAGAAGCAGCTAGGTGAGTGCCGTTTCTCTTTGTGGTTGGAAGATGGTGGTTTTTCAAAGATATGTACTTTGAGAGACAGACAGGGTTTGTAAGATCGGGGTAGTATGCCGTGGGAGGATCTGGCAGCGTTTTTTTCTCTTACTGAACCATATTCAGCATTTTAGGACTGCTTCCCAGTGCCCACGTGTTAAAGCCATTGCTGGTCCCTGGGCGCTTGTTGTAATGGATAACCGAACTAAGGCATCTCTTTAGTGAATTTCTGTATGATGTAGTTATATTAAAATAAAGCCCACTTTTTTCCTCTTGAAATTTTAAAGCGACAGTGTTAGTGTTAGAAGTATAAGAGAACTATATTTGAGGTATTACATTTGGAAACTCACTAATACAGAATAACCTGCACTTTCATCATGGAAGGCATTTGTTTCCTAGTGAGATTAGAATATTGCTGGCAGCATTATGTATTGAAAGGAAATTAAGCATTTTTCTTTCCGAGTGTAAATAATGGAAGATTTGAACCTTTATATTTAGAGCTGTCACTGTATCATTTTTTAATTAGAGCACTGTCTGCCTCTGTCACATCTTTTCATCTCAGGCCTCTAGACAGTTAAGCATCTCTGTAAACTAATCTGTCTCTTACAAGGGAGTTCATAAAGAATGGTTTCCTTGATACTTAGCAAATGTCACTTATCTGAACCGTGTCACCTCCATAGGATAAACCTTGATAGAAGAGTGGTCACACTAACATCTTGTTTTATATTCGTCTCTATTAAGTACATGCTTAGGTATTGTTAGGATACTCTCCTTGAATGTATTTAGAGGCACCAAGATCTAATATGTATGGATTTACCTCAAAAGAAAATGGTGGAATGATCGCAGCTGGTATATTAACAAAAAAACTGGAAGTGCTTGGGCTTAAAAAATATGTCTGTGAAGTATCATGCTTTCCTCAGTGTGTATGTGTTCTTTGCACATTCATAGGGTTTGCAAACAGTTTAAATGTTGTGCCCTCCCAACATGGAAATGAGCTATGTTAGAATGAGATTATTCTCACCCTGAGTATGATCTTGTTATAGAAATGTTATGTAGGGTGAGGACACCGATGGCTAAAGCCTAATATAACCAAAGTTTAATTTCGCTTTCAAGTATAAAAGAAAACAGTGTCTCCGTGTGGATACACTTTTAGTGGAAAATTAGCAACTGGAATTTGGAATGCGGCTTGCTGTTTGTTGTGATCGTTGGGTCTTGAAAGGAAGCTGACTGCCTGGATTTTTAGTCTGGTGGTCATCCGTTGACCTTGAGGGCACCCTGTGGGTGTTGGGAGGTGATGTTTGAAGACCAGCGTAGCCCGCGGCTGGAGTCGAGGGTTGGTGGGACAGATCTGAGGCCAGGAGTGAGGTCAGTGCAGTAGTGCAGTGCCCGTGGATGGGGGCTGGAGCTGGCATAGCCGCGCTGCTGTCTGTGTTCCCAGAGCTCTAGTGGAAAGGGCGGCGGTCGCCACAGGTGAAGGGCTGTGTCCGCAGTGTGGGGAGAAGGAGCTTGCGCGGGGAAGACGGACTCGCGCTATCACCTTTCCGCCCGCAGGCCTGGGCTCGCAGGGCACCGGAGCAGACGCGACCGCGTGTTTCTAAGCGCTAGCCCGAGGCTCCCTTAGACTGCGGCAGCCTTCTTGGCATCAGGGACCAGCTTCGTGGAAGGCAGGTTTTCCGCAGATGGGGGTGAAGGTGAGGGGCAGGAGTCCAGGGCTCGCAGGCATGAGATATTCCTAAGGATATTCAGTTAGGTTCACGCTCCTGCGAGAACTGGACGCCGCGCTCGCCTGCCGCTCGCCGCTGCGCCGCCGGGTTCCTAACAGGGCGCGGACGGGAACGGGTCCGCGGCCCGGGGTTGGGGAGCCTGAGGCCACGCATCGCAAGGTCGGGCCCTGGCGGGCATGCTCTCACCTCCGCGGGGCAGCCACCAGGGGCTCAGAACACGCAGGTGGCCGCGGACACCCGTCCACCTGCACGGTTCTCACAGCGCCGGACACGGGCGAGTGGTCTTAATGAAAGCGCCCGTGGCGCCTGCGAAGACGTGGCGCTTGGGATTCAGGGTCCAGCCCCTTCCGGCCTGCCCGTGCAGTGTGGCGCTCGAGATTCTGGGTCTAGCCACTTCCGGTCTGCCTGCGAAGGCGTGGCGCTCGGGAGACGGGGCTCAGCCACTTCCTGTCCTGCCTGGAAGGTGTGGCCCCTAGTGGAATGGGCGCAGCCACTTCCGGTTCTTCCTGGGACGGCGTGGCACTCGTGATTCTGGGTCCAGCCACTTCCGGTCTGCCTGCGAAGGCGTGGCGCTCGGGAGACGGGGCTCAGCCACTTCCTGTCCTGCCTGGAAGGTGTGGTCCCTAGGGGATGGGCGCGGCCACTTCCGGTTCTTCCTGGGACGGCGTGGCGCTCGTGATTCTGGGTCCAGCCACTTCCGGTCTGCCTGCGAAGGCGTGGCGCTCGGGAGACGGGGCTCAGCCACTTCCTGTCCTGCCTGGAAGGTGTGGCCCCTAGTGGAATGGGCGCGGCCACTTCCGGTTCTTCCTGGGACGGCGTGGCGCTCGTGATTCTGGGTCCAGCCACTTCCGGTCTGCCTGCGAAGGCGTGGCGCTCGGGAGACGGGGCTCAGCCACTTCCTGTCCTGCCTGGAAGGTGTGGTCCCTAGGGGATGGGCGCGGCCACTTCCGGTTCTTCCTGGGACGGCGTGGCGCTCGTGATTCTGGGTCCAGCCACTTCCGGTCTGCCTGTGAAGGCGTGGCACTCGGGAGACGGGGCTCAGCCACTTCCTGTCCTGCGTGAAAGGTGGGGTCCCTAGGGGATGGGCGCGGCCACTTCCGGTTCTTCCTGGGACGGTGTGGCCCTCGGGATTCTGCATACAGCCACTTCCGGTCAGCCTGCGAAGGCGTGGCACTCGGGAGACAGGGCTCAGCCACTTCCTGTCCTGCGTGAAAGGTGTGGTCCTTAGGGGATGGGCGCGGCCACTTCCGGTTCTTCCTGGGACGGCGTGGCGCTCGTGATTCTGGGTCCAGCCACTTCCAGTCTGCCTGCGAAGGCGTGGCACTCGGGAGACGGGGCTCAGCCACTTCCTGTCCTGCCTGGAAGGTGTGGCCCCTAGTGGAATGGGCGCGGCCACTTCCGGTTCTTCCTGGGACGGCGTGGCGCTCGTGATTCTGGGTCCAGCCACTTCCGGTCTGCCTGCGAAGGCGTGGCACTCGGGAGACGGGGCTCAGCCACTTCCTTTCCTGCCTGGAAGGTGTGGTCCCTAGGGGATGGGCGCGGCCACTTCCGGTTCTTCCTGGGACGGTGTGGCGCTCGGGATTCTGCGTCCAGCCACTTCCGGTCTGCCTGCGAAGGCGTGGCACTCGGGAGACGGGGCTCAGCCACTTCCTGTCCTGCCTGAAAGGTGTGGTCGCTAGGGGATGGGCGCGGCCACTTCCGGTTCTTCCTGGGCCGGTGTGGCACTCGGGATTCTGCGTCCAGCCACTTCCGGTCTGCCTGTGAAGGCGTGGCACTCGGGAGACGGGGCACAGCCACTTCCTGTCCTGCCTGGAAGGTGTGGTCCCTAGGGGATGGGCGCAGCCACTTCCGGTTCTTCCTGGGACGGTGTGGCACTCGGGATTCTGGGTCCAGCCACTTCCGGTCTGCCTGTGCAGCCGTGGCACTCGGGAGACGGGGCTCAGCCACTTCCTGTCCTGCCTGGAAGGTGTGGCCCCTAGTGGAATGGGCGCGGCCACTTCCGGTTCTTCCTGGGACAGTGTGGCGCTCGGGATTCTGGGTCCAACCACTTCCGGTCTACCTGCGAAGGCGTGGCACTCGGGAGACGGGGCTCAGTCACTTCCTGTTCTGCCTGCGAAGGTGTGGCCCCCAGCAGATGGACGCTGCCACTTCCTGCCCTGCTTGTGAAGGCGTGGCCCTCCATTGTCTTTCTGGGAAGGTGTGGCATAGGAGGCTGGGCCCAGCCTCTTCTGGTCCTGCCTGTGTAGGTGTGGCACAGGGCTGCCGGGCTTGTGCCCGGTGGCCAGTTATGGCCGACTACTCAGATCCCCGTAAAGTGAAAGTGGTGATGTGTCTATGCTACAAAATTTCTTGCAGGTTTACTATATTTGCTCCCCCTTAAAACCACTTTATAAACTGCAGAGCGCCACGTCTGTGAGTTTCGCACCTGTTGCTGGGACCCTTACCGTGCCTGCAGTTCTGAGCTTTGGTGGCACGTCCCTGGGTCAGGCCGGCCGCCTTCTCTGTTGTTCTCTGGGCCGAGACCTGGGTTGTGGTGCTGGAGATCGGTTTTGCTCCTAACCCGCTCCTGCTTCTCAGACTCCTCGGAAGGGCGGGCACACAGTGCACCTGAGGTCCTGCCTCATGTTTCAAGCTTCTAAAGTCTCAGCTTAATAATTTCACGTAAAGCTTGCTGTCTGACTTGTACAAGGTATGTTTACATTAAATCATGCATTCCATTAGGTGACCTGTGATTAAGGTACAAACAAGAGGGAGTGCCACTGTCTGCTCCATTAGCTAGTGGCAGATAGGGTTGCCCAAGCCCGTGGCTTTACATGCCTCTAATCAGGGGGCACAGCACACCCAGCTCCTGAACTCTTACTGCTTGTTAAAGAAGAGGGTTAGACTCTGTGGGGCCTTGTGTCCCCTTCTGGGCCAGTGTTTTTGAAAGTTCTGTGTGACAGACCTCGCAAGGGTCTCTTGACCTGATTACACAGTCAGATTTTATGGCACACTCATGTTTGTGAACTGGTTTCTTGATATTGTGCAATCCTTTCGCATGTAAGCCAGTCACAGAGAGCTTTGCTCAGGGGTTGTTAGTGTGGAGGCCACAGATAAATACAGTATATTTCTTAAAATACTCTTGAAGATTAGCCACCGGTACAAAGCACATCGTTACAGCTTTTTCTGTACTTTTATGTGTAGTTGTAAGATGAGACACTGAATGGTGTTATTTGTCACCTGCCCATTTTGAGGTCTTGTGAAAATGAAAGCATAGATGACAAAAGTGGGGCCAGGTATAATGGCACCGTAATCCCAACTTCTCAGGAGGCTGAGGTGGGAGAATCGCCTGAGCCTAGGAGTTGAAGGCAGCAGTGAGCTATAATTGCATCATTATACTCCATCCTGAGTAATAGAATGAGACCTTGACTCAAAAAAAAAAAAAAAACCTATAAAAGAAAAATAGGTATAACAATAAACCAGTAAATACAAAAGAAAAGGGAATGGAGTCATCTCAGGTAAGAAACAAAGTCTTGGGCAGAGGGTTGAATCTGCAGATGAGCCCGCTTGAGAGGCTCTGACCTGGATGTATGGAAGGGGCTTCTGAAGACGAGCACATCAGGCCGTCAGGGACCCCTGCCCTGGAGGGGCTCAGAGCCAGCGGCTGTTTCCGAGGGCACATCTGAGAAATGAGGTTTCCCATGGGGGGTCATGGAACAGCTATGCATAAAATGATAGCAGAATCTTTTTTCTCCACTTTCCCAATGCACATGTACGTGTGCATACACACACACGCGCGCGCGCGCGCACACACACACACACACACACACACACACACACCCATAAAGCGTAGATCAGGAACATGACTTCTCACGCTGGACAGACTCTTCTTTAGCCATGGAACTAAGTGAGCAAAACTAAGGCTTCAGATGTGCTCCACAGCCAGGCTTTGTTGTGTTCGTATCAAGTAAGCCTGCCTGCCTGTCTTGGGCAGACCGGTCAGCATTCCGTCTCCAGCGGTGAGGCTCCCCCGGCGCGCCAGCGGACACACAGGAAGAGAGGGCAGTCCCCACTCTCCTGTGTCGTCATCTTACATGAAGTCACGACTACGGGGCCATTGGGTCCACTGGCGTGTGAGGAGAACTGGCAGCCTGGCAGAGCAAGAACTGAGCCTCAGTGAAGCAGCTGACCCGGAGCAGTAGTATTACACGCAAAAGCTATCAGGGTTTTTTAAAAAGCATTGCTGAAATGAAAATGTGTGTAGAAATACGAGAAAATAAAGTTGAAGTGGTCTTCTAAAATGTAGAGCAGACCAAGAAAATGCAAAACAAACATGCAGAAAATCTATGTGATTTGACTTTTAACTAGTGGGAGTTAGGGAAACAGAAAGAGAAGAAAGGAAATGATCAAAACACTGAGGGAAGGAAACTCCTAGAGCTGGAAAAGACACACATGTCTTTATGGTAAAAGGACCCACTGAATGCTGGAACAGTTAATGAGAAAGAGTTGCCGTCTGTATTTGTGAAATTTCAGTGTTCCAAGGATTAAGAAAAGATCGTAAAAAACAAACAAAACAAGCTGCCTGGGTATGCAGAAGTATCAAGCTGGCTTCAGACATCTCATCAGCAACACTGAATGCCATGAGTATGGTCTATGAGAGCCAAAGGTAAAGACAGTTTTTACCTAGGGTTCTTCTGTACTTACCCTTACCAGGAAGATAGTTGATTGTGTGCTGCAGTGAACTGAATAACCAAGAAAGCGAGACCTGGAGGAACCAACCTAACGGGCCGTCATAGCAAATCTTTGCAAGAATACCAGCTGGAAAGCAGGACCAGACAGCAGTCATTCCACACTGGGCCAGGAATGAGAGTCTCCGGAAGCAAAGCCAGGGTTGCCAGCCTGGGACAGCCTCTGTCTCCCCTGAAGCCTTCTGCCACCAGAAGACGAGTAGCCGGACGCCTCCGGAAGACCTTTACTTGGGCCTCCGTTTGTGGGGCCAGGCAAGACGAGTGGGTCTGTTTACTCTTGAAGCGGTAGGTTTTCATTTGCTGGAGCAGTCAGGAGAGTACGGCATTCGTTTTGTAGAGAATGAAGTGTACTTTTAGCACACCCCCAGCGCAGCATGAAATAATGTTTGTGCATCGCAGTGTGGATACTGATTGCTGGTTTTCAGCCCGTGGAGCTGGCCGGTGATAGAGACGTCCTGGCGACAGCTCACCCCAAGGCATAGAGGGCTGTGAAAGGTGCAGTGCGGCTGACCCGAGGGTCCCGGAAACTCGGAGGACCAGTGAGGAACTGGCGTCCGCGGTTGACTGAGTAGAACGTTCTGTGGACTAGTGGTCATGACTGGTGCACGGGCCAAGCGTTGGTAGGGGCAGTTCAAGACCTGTGTGCCCCGGCTGAGTTCTCGTTTTTGGATTTAAGAGAGCCAGTAGATGTCACGTAAAGTGGCCAGACGCAGAGATCTCGGTGTAAGTTTATTACTGGGGGTATGGGAGTAACTACCGGAAGGATGAAGAGCAGGAGCTGTCAGAGGTGGAGTTCTGGGCCTGGGCCACGTTTGTTTCATTCTGAGGAAACAAAGCGCTGAAAAAGCTTTCCAACTCGGTGTTTCGCTAGTCCCGACTTACAGTGAAGCTTTATTAGAGTCAGTTAATTTACATAATTATCTGAAATACTTGATCGTGGCCTGAGGAGAGGCATAACTTGCAAACATTTGCTCTGCTCTTGGCTTTTTCTTTTTTGAGTTGGAGTCTCACTCTGTCGCCCAGACGGGAGTGCGGTGGCCACTCCCAGTCACCGCAGCCTCGACCCTCTGGGCTCCGGCGATCCTTCCGCCTCAGCCTTCCGAGTAGCTGGAACTATAGGCGCGCACTACCACCCCAGCTCGTTTTTGATTTATTGTAGAGATGAGGTCTCGCCAAGTTGCCCGGGCGGGTCTTGAACCCGCAGGCTCAGGCAATCCACTCACCTCAGCCTCCTAAGGCGCGGGATTATAGGCTGAGCCACTGAGCCTGGCTTGCTCTTGGGTTTTTAAAACTGAGTTATAATTTTGGACAACATCAAAAAGTCGACAGGACAGTTGTTTCTTTCATTGTTAAACCTGACACTTTTTCCATGAAAACAATTGTGCTTTTGCACCCTCAGTTGTATGGATCTAGATATAAGCGAATCCAGCTCATCTGTGCAGACTTGAAATTCAGCCCCGACTCTGTAGACTGAGTCGTTGATGACCTGGATGCTGTCCTGCGGATGAACCATGGTAGAGGAGTGAGTGTGGGGCTTCGGAACCCTTTCCAGTCTGTACTCAAGCGTCACGTAGATATTTGGTCTTCTGGAGTCAACTTGGAAACATGCCCAGCTCTCTGGCTTCCTCTCTCAAGATAATGGGGAGGTGAACTGGAAGAGTGTGTGGAGCGCAATCTCAGATATAGAAAAACGCGGTCACTTCAGCAAGACAGTGTCTCCTCCGTGCAGAAAGGGACCTCTTGTCATGGCCACCACCACTGCTGTGGCCTGTGAGGGTGTTGGTGGTTCCTGTGTGTCCCTCTCCAGGCCGTTTCTGCTGCATGACTATCCCTTGGCCTGGCAGAAACAACTTCTTATGCTCCCGAAGCAGTCGAGAGTGAGACCACCCAGACGTGAGTCTTGCCCCCACCCCCAATGGTAGGACTTTGGGTTTTCTGATCTTTAGTATGAAGATAACGGAAGTGCCTCTGTCATAGTCTTGTGAGGCAGGAATGAGGTGGAGTGTGTTACGTGCTTGAGAACAGTCCCTGGCTCACGGCGACTGCTCTTCCAGTTCTAGTTGCTGTTGAAATGGGGTGCAGAGCTGTTGGGTTTATTCCCATACACAGATATGACCTGTGAGAGTATTGGGCCACGTGAGTTAGATGTCTGGGATACAGCACAGAAGGAAGTAGCTGCCCAGGAGAGTGGCCTGCGGAATCTGTCCCGAACTCTAGGATGTCCCCTCCTGTGATGAAACTCAGGCCAGGCAATGCGTTGCCAGGGAGCTGTGAGCAGAATAATCCCCAGAGTCCATACAGAAGTAAGCTGGATGCTTTCCAGAGGCTGAGTAGCAGATAAAGGGAGCTTTGTAGGACACACGGTGAATCAAGTAGACACCCAGAAGGATTATGCATTAGGAGGGCCAAACGCTCCTTAAAATAAAGAGCTCTGTAGCCCTGTCTTAACAAAGCTTAAAAACAGGCTTCAAAAGGGTCCGTCTGCTCTGCAAACAATTTTACCTGCTTGTGGTACGACACCCAGTGTGTGTTGAAGGAATACAGCATAATCCAGCATGCAAGGAAGTCACATAATAAAAGTCAGTAGACATGACGAAGCAGGAAAACGTGACCATGGAGAAGAAGCAGCAGTAGAAGCAGAGACACAGCAGTGACCGTGGGATTTGCAGAAAAGCGTCTCCAATCAAACCTAATAAGAGAAATGGAAGATACAGAACAGAGCTGTGTGGAATGTCTAGGCTAAAATGTGCGGTCTCCAAAGCGAAAAGTTTGCCAGGTGGAATTAACAGCGGACTAGATCCTGCAGGAAACAAAGCCAGTGAATTAAAAACACTGAAATAGAAACCATCAAAACCAGAGCACACAAAAAATACCCAAATCAATGGTGAGCAGAGCTCCTGTGACCTATGGGCCAGTATCAGGTGCTCTCATGGCTGTGTGATGGGCATCCCAGCAGCAGCAGTGGACGTGGGGAAGGAGAATATTTGGAAAATCACGGCCAAGATTTTTCCAGATTTGGTGAAAACCAGTGAAATTTTAATGCCTTAAGATATCTGTTGTACGCAGTGAATTAACTTCGGTCCCATGTATCTAAGAGGTGTGCTTGATCTTTGGCAGATTTAAAGATGCACATGCATTTCACTTCTTGTTAGCTGTATTCTTTCACAGAACCCTGGCTGAGAAAAACTACTGTCAATCAACCGGTCAAAATTTAAAGAAATATAGCTGGTAAGCCAGTAGGGAATGCAGATGGAATACTAAAAATGCTCAGCCCAAAGACCAGGCAAAAAATGAGAATGAGTACCAAGGAAATGGCGATAAACATGGGCAGCAGTGAGTTCAAACCCAGTTGTATGGAGAGTTCCACCAAATGCATGTTTTTCTACAGTGAGACCGAAAGGAAGAGATCGTCCTACTGATTAGAAAAGCGAGACTCAATTAGATGCAATCTGTAAAAGCCACGCTGTAAGGAAGCACACAGGGCAGGTCGCAGCTAAAGGGATGGAAGGAGATGCCAGGCCGCAAGTGGAAGGGGGGGCTGTGCTGAGACCAGGCACGGGAGCTTCCCGGCCGCGCGCAGGGCAGCAGTGGAGGGCCGTTTCACAGTAACGGCGCGGGGAGTTCACCCGGGGGATGCAGCGGCCTGGGCCGTGCCTGCCACGATCTCGCTGAGGAGATGCAGTAGCCCCGACTGTGCCTGCAGCGAATTCACCAAGAACATATGACAGACCCGACTGGTCCTGCAGTGAATTCACCTGGAGGATGAGGCATCCCTGACTGTGCCTTGCAGCGATACTCACAGAACTTCAGAGTGCACGAAGCAAAAGCTTCCAGAACTAAAGGCAGAAGTAAACCCTTTTGGTTGGAGATTATATAATTGATAAAGTAGAAAGAAAATCAGTAAGAACACAGAAAACTGTAGCTGCATTATGAAGCAACTTGGCCTGACATCTCCAGAGAAACAACAAAATTCATGTTATTTTCAAGTTGCACGTGAAACATTCATCAAAATAGAATGATGGGCCATTAAAACAAATCTCAAATTTTAAAAGACCGAAACAATACAGAATATGTTACCTGAGCCCAACAAAATTAAATTAGAAACAAATAACAGAAACATATGTGAAAAATCCCAGATACTTGGATAGTGGAAGCATACACTTCTGCGTAGGCCAGGGGTCAAAGAAGAATCATAGGGGAGAATTTATAAAATATTTTGAATTAATGAAAATGAGGGCTGGGCTCGGTGGCTCAGCCTGTATTCCCAGCATTTGGGGGCCAAGGTGAGTGGATTGCCTGAGCCCACAGAGCCCACGGATTTGAGACCAGCCCAGGCAAGTTGACGAGACCTCATCTCCACAATAAAAATCAAATATTAGCCGGGCGTGGTAGCGCGCACCTATAGTTCCGGCTACCTGAAAGGCTGAGGCGGAAGGATCGCTGGAGCCCAGCTGGTCGAGGCTGTGGTGGCCGGGAGCGGCTGCTGCCCTCCAGTCTGGGCGACAGAGTGAGACTCCAACTCAAAAAAAAGAGTGGAAACTGGTGAAATAGACTATACACAAGCAGTCGATAAAAATCAATAGAGCCAAATCTGATTCTTTAAAAAGATTGGGGAGCAAAAGAGGGTGTGCCAAGGCTAGCCAGCTTCATCAAGGCAGTGGGAGGTCGGGAAGGGAGGGCGGGAGCAGACGGAAACCCCCACTAGGTCGCTTGTGCTACAGGTGCACAGACCCTGAAGGGATCAAAGGAGAAGAGTGTGGGCAACGTTGTGCCGGTGATCCGCCAGCTTGAAAGACGTGCAGTCACCAAAGCAGGACACTGGCGAAATAGAATACCTCTGTACTTTCTTGAGAAATTGAATTTGTAATAAGTGTTTTCTCAAAGAGAAAACTCTGGGGCAGATGGCTTCACTCGTGAATTCTGTCAGCCACTGAAGGAAGCAATGTCACCAGTCCTCCTCAGGCTCTCTCAGAACACGGGGCAGGAGCACATACGTCCAGACTTGTGCATTACTCATGTGTCCAGGCTGACGTTACATTCCTACCAGAAGCACATAAAGATGACGTAGGGAGAGAAATCTACAATTACCCTCGCAAAAATAGATGTGGAAATCCTAATGAAATTTCAGCTTATCAAACCCAGTAAGACATAAGAGATAGTATAGGCAGAATTATATCACATATAAATTAGTCAATATAATACACCATATTAACAGAAAAAAATTGTATGACCATCTCAGTATTTCCAGAAAAAGCATTTGACGATCAATGTTGATTTATTTTTTGTAACTAATAAATCAGAAACAGAAGGGTCCTTTCTCAGCCTGAAAAGGACCTTTACAGAATGCTTCCACCTAGGGCATTTAATGATGAAAAGCTGAATGGCTTCCTGCTAAACATGGAAGCAACATGTGTGTGGTCACTCCCATGTCCCTGAGCAGCAGTGTCCTGTGCAGTAGAACAAGAAAAAGGCCTCCCAGGCAGGTGAGCAGAAGGAGACTCAGCACACTCAGTTCACAGGTGCCGTGGTCTTGTTCAGAGAAGACTTCATGGGGTCTGCCACAAATGTGACTCGAGTTGCTGAGCAAATCAGGCAAGGATACAAGGTCAAAACAGAAAATGAATTGCAAGATGAAGTTTTAAAAATCATTACCATCTTCTGTAGCATTAAAAACCATGAGGTCTTTCGAGTAAAGTTGACAAAATACATACAAAATCTGTACGTTCAGAGACACAATGGCTGAGAAATGAAAGACTTCACTAGATAGTTGGAAAGACATGACATGTTTGTGGACCAGAAGACACAGCCTTGGGAAGATGGGATTTCTCTTTGGCCTGTAGATCTGTGCAGTTCTGGTTAAAATCCTCACAGCTTTTTTTTTATTCTTTGTAAACTGGCAAGGTGATGCTAAAATCTTTATGGAAATGCAAAGAGCAGTGTTATCTGAATGCCACTGCCTGATTTGAAGACTGACCACCTGCTGCTGGTGTGAGAACCAACCTGTAGCGAGTGGTGGGACAGACCGGCACACGTGGAGGGGGTCCCTGGTGGCGAGGGGGTCCCTGGTGGCG
The DNA here is from genome assembly GCF_000164805.1 of Carlito syrichta. Taxonomy (NCBI): domain Eukaryota; kingdom Metazoa; phylum Chordata; class Mammalia; order Primates; family Tarsiidae; genus Carlito; species Carlito syrichta. Next base: position 795,877 of record NW_007247892.1, on the reverse strand, counting down.
AGGGCCTGCTCCTTCACCCTCGGGGCGTGGCCGTCCTCCCAGGCGCCCCCGCACCCACGGCCTCCTGTGAGGCTCAGAACAGACGCGTGCCCTCGCCCCTGCCCTCTCCCTCACTCTTCCAGGTTCGTGGATGGAGGGGCTGTGTGTGAGATGCTGTTGGCCTTCCTCGATACCACTGATACCGCTGCCCCAGGGCGAGGAAGGCCCCAGCCGCCCTCCTCCGCCCACAGGGTGCGGACTGGAGCCGGCTGCGGAGGAGGCCGCCGAGCAGCTGGCTCTCCTTGGAGCCCAGGGCAGCCCTGCTCGTCAGCCCAGAGTCTGGCCCTTGGGCGCCTTCCCGGGTCCAGGCGGCGAAGTCCCGCTTGCCTTCCCGTCAGCAGGGCGCAGTCTTTCCGAAGAAGCGTGGTCGTAGTTTTACTGAGTGTTACTTTAGGACAGATTTCACAGAGTGTTGTTTTATGCCACTGAATAAACCATAAGCTTAATTGCTGCAGTCTGGGTGGGAGTATATTTGTTTTACAGTTTAAGCCTCACTGACGGATTTAATAGACTAGCCAAAAGCGATTCCAAGTACTTCCATATATTACAATGATCAATCCTTGTTGTTTCTAAGATAAGTGAAATGAAATGTTTACATGACCTTATTTATTTATATTTAATTCCTATAAAATGAAAGATAAAATGCCATAACTTAGCATTATCCTTTAACTATCTTTTTTTAGATAGCACTGCATAGCTTACATTGCCTCAATTCATGAGCAGTTAGCTTGGTTTTGAAAATTAAAAAGTGACATTTTTCAAGTTAATTCACATTATACTTTGGTTTTATTTTAAAAATTTTTTTATTTTGAAGATGTGAGTTAAAATTCAGGGTTAAGTATCACATGCTCATCACATATACTTTGGTTTTAAATAGCAAAGGTCATTTCTAAATGATGACTGTGTATCAAATTAGTATTTCATAGCTTAAAATAAGCATTCTGTTTTATGACTCCACTAAGTGTCAGGGGGCACCATGAGCTGTTATATATAAGCATGTACATGCACATGTGTGGACATATCTAGTCATGAGAAAAGGCTTGTCAGGGCGTAGGGGAAGCATGCCTCTGGCAGTTCCTCAGCTCTGTTTCAGATTTACGCATCTGTTACTATTTTTGTCTTTACTCTAATCAGCCCTCGCTGTGAGGTTTGCTTATTTTATTACAGGCAGCTGTGCAAATCTTTTTCCTTTAAAAACTATGTCCTTTTGTGGTGCTGCCGCCACTCCCATGACACATTTGGGCAGCAAGTTAAAAGCATGTCTACAGCAGGAGTGGGTGTGCGGCCTGACGTCACTGCTTCTTGGCATTTCACAGACACTGTTCTCGGGACCTTTTAAAATGCAGGCGTCACCATCTTAAAGTCATAACAGAAATGTCGTCAGCATATGGGTCATTGCTTTTAGGTTTTTTAACATGAAACTTTTCATGCTGGTTTAGCTGCAACTGCACATACTGTTCTAAGGTTAATGTCATGCTGACATTTAATTAGTTTGCTCGGATGCTGAGAAATACACACATATTAGTGTATTTATCTAGTGACTTAATGATGATCAGAAGTCTAAAATCTCAAATCTGTGGCCCAAAGGGTAACTTGAGGGATGTATAAACCCTTTTATAACCCTACACTTAAACTTCATTCCAGCTGTAGTATAACGGTGTGAGCATTTCCACTTCCAGATTGTAAGCTTCAGTTTCAGTTGACCTTGGAGTTAGCCTGTTGCCTCTTATCTCTACATCAAGCCTAAAAGCTAAGTTACTTCCATGTCCGAGATAGGGAAACTGAGTCTCAGAGCCTTCTCCCGGGTCGCAGAGGTGATTAGGGTTGTTTGATCCTAGACATGTTGGCCGTCCTGTGCTGCCCTTCAGGATTCTTTTAGTTAGGAGAAAGCCTCTACTATAAGACGCTGATCCTCATGGCATCAACACGCGGTTGCATCCAGGACGCGTCAGTGGTTGCCGACATGGGTTGTTCTTGGCATTTTTTTGTGACCTGAGGAAACGAGGACAGTGTTGCTATTTGAGATTCCCCGTCTCTTGTGTTTAACATTCATTTTTGTTTCTGCTGCCACCCACTTAATTTGGACTTCTGTTACCTGCCACCTTCCGTTAACCTAGCATTTTCTCATTTGACGCTGGAATTCTGTCCTCAGTACACGTGTGTCCTTAGGGCTGCCAGAGGACTTCTGCTCCACAACCCTCACTGGGCTTACCACAGAAAGCATGGTGAATCTGACCTCCCGGTGGTGCCCTTCCCCCTCGGACCGCCTGTCTCAGCCATCAGTGACTGGCTCCTGCTGGGAGGGCCTTTCCTGTCCCCAGTACCCCTCCTCCAGGGAGACTTTCCCCGGCTCCCTCCCGTCTACCCTTGTTGATTCCTCCTTTATCTGCTGCCTAGTCCCAAACCACAGTCAAGGACGTTCAGGTCAACAGAATTGGTTTGTGCGCACCGTGCTGAGACACCGTCTCCCCGCATTGGCAGGCTAGCCTGTGCACCCAGGATAGCTCACGGTCACTTTGTCCACGGTCCTTCTGCTCATTTGCTCATGGATCCGTCTGTAAGCGCGGCAGAAAGGACATTAGTTTGGTTTCCGTTTTAGTTCGTCACAACCGTAATTATTCCCTCTCTTCACTTGGCTTATTTACTTGGCTTCTTATGCGAATTCCGTCTTCCATACTTACGGTTTGTCTCCTTAGATTGTGCTACATCTCGTGTCATTAAAACCAACTTGTATGCAGGAGAGTGACTGGTCACAATCTGAGGCATGCGTAGATGACCCCAGCACGGTGGCATCTTCAGGTCCCCCGGATGGGCTGGCGTGAAAGGCCTGAGTGCTAGCACGAGGGGCCCCTCTGGGCACAGGGTCGCTGCCTCAGCAGGCAGCCTGCCAGCCCCCGCCGGCCGCAGCCCTCCAGCTCTGCAGACACCAGGCTCAGGGTTCGCTGGCGAGCACACACCCATGGCGTCGGCCCCTCGCAGCTCTTGGCAGGAGTGGGGACAGTATCCGCCGGAGGTACTTGCCTGGTGCGGGGGTGTGGTTCCGTGGGAAGCCCGAGGGGCCCTCTTCTGAGGTTGGGATTAGACCCGTACCTCCTGCTCTGCTTTCACAGAGGCTCTGTGGAGTGTGCTTCTCATTTTAAAGATGCGACTCACAAGCCTGGTTTTTAGGATGTGTGTCATGACTTGCTCACAAATAGGAGTCTCTGTAGTTAAGAAGCCGGCCGTTCCCAGAGTTCCAGTTCTCTGCCCACCTCATCTCACACTGTGTGCGAAGCCCTGTCACGCTTTAGAGCGGTAATTGCCAGATTAATCGTCCCAGCATTCCCTCAAGTAAGACATTCCTTTGTCACATAGTCTGAGGTTGAAATGTTTATTACATACAAGCTTACTTTTCATTCTGGACTTATGAAAGATTGTGTAGAATCTTGGTAAACTTGATCATTTCAGGCAATGGAAGGCTTTTGTTTAGTGAATTGTGTGATGAATTATTTAAGTGATGGCCCTTGGGTGATTTTAAAATATTAAATCATACATTGGACTTAAAAGATAGAAAAAAAAACCACTAGTAAGGACAACTAGTATAGGAGCAAAAAGTTTGCTTGTTCTCGTTAAACATGTGTGCGTCCTGTATGCGGTTCCAGTCAGTAGGAGGGATGTAGAGGAAAGACAGCGTAGCAGCTCCACCCTGGAAGGTCCGTGCTGGGGGCTCTTCTTCTTTTTTTTTAAGGCTTCCATGATGCCTTTATTCCTGTTCGGTCAAAACCTGTATTCTGTCCACACCTGGCAGTGTCTTTTCTTAGTGGGGCATACCTCAAGTCTGCTTGTGCTTTTTATTCCCAATCCCCAGCTGGTTGCCAGGTGTACCCTTCCTGTGTGCTCCCCAGCCAGTGTAGTTGGTGTGTTTGAGGACAGCCACACACAGGCTCGGGGCATCTTAGTGTCTGAAGGGAGACAGGAGGCGGCATGATGACGGGCCTTTAGGATAGGGCCTGGCACTGTGTCCCCTGCCACTACATCTCTGGTGGCCGCTTCCCCAGCTGCTGTTTTGTGCTTTCTTCCAAGGCAGTGTGTTGCCATGTAGCTCTTCCTGACCATGTGCACAAGTTTTTAAAAATAGCTTCCGCTCTTTCCCTCCGAAAAGTAAATAAATAAAAAAGAGGAGCAAAGCGGCCTGGGAGATTGACGGATTCCTCAGCAACTCTTGTGGCTTGGTAAGAGGTGCGGAACCACTTGACAGGCGAGAGGACTTTGAAGGCTGGGATCCCTCGTGATAGCCGTGTTGTCTCAGTGCTCGGAGTCCAGTGCCAGCCGCTCTCTGCCTGGTCAGTGTAGAACTTACCAAGAGGTACTGGAGGGGGCAGGGCCTGCAGGGCATCTGGGAACAGCAGGGCTGGTGGGCTGGTCACTGAGTCCTGGCGCGCAGCACTGGGCTCCCTTGCACTTTTCTTGCACAGGCGCTTTGGAGCTGGTATTGGTGGAGGCCGCAGCTCCTGGCTTTCTGGTGAACACCAACCGGCCGGTGCCTGGCCTGTGCTTGCCGTCATCCTGGGACTCCTCAGATGTACTGTTTTGCAAGGAGTCAAGACCCAGCATGAGTAAATCTCGCATGTTCATCTCTGAAAACACACACCTGGGCAGCCTCTGCCTATAGGAACACCTGTGATAGCAGGCGAGCTTCTCCACTGGAGGATTGTTTCCAGTTGGGAGAGAAGACCTGTGCTCAGAGACACCCTGGCGCCTGGACCCCAGCAGCACCCTCTGTGTCGGCTGCCCGTCCTGCCGCCCCTGGGCCTGGTAGTGAGGGGACGTGGGTGCTCACAGTGTGTCACGTGACACAAGAGATAGTAGTACCTGCAGGGCTAGGCATGGCCAGTGGCACTACAGTCGGGCCCGGGGACGGGGCCCTTGCTGTCCTTGTGGGGGCAGCGTGGGTGGGCTTGGGCGCCTTGCGCCGGGCTTGCTGTTCTGCCCTTCGCAAGCTGATGGATGTGCCAGGTCTGACGCCAATGTCCTCTGCGACTGCACGTCCTTTTCTGAGCCGAGGTGGCCAGGGACTCACATTGATTGTCTACCGTCAGAGGGGGGCCAGCAGCAATTCCTCAGACACGGGAAATTCGGACTCTCCTTCTGTTTTCAGCTACGGACTCTGTATTCCGGAGAGAAGGCAGCACAAGGAATATGTCCTCACCTTGTTTAAGGCTTCAAAATGGTTGCTGTAGCAGTAGGAGAAACGTGTTCCAATTACCCCGTTGTACACACACATGCCAGTGACTGAGTTTGAGGTAGAGTTGGACACCACAACGCCTGCTGCTTGGGCTGATGGCTCACACATGTGCAGCAGGACAGGGCAGTGACCACCCTCACTCGGTGTGCGAGAGCCAGAACCTCAGGATCGTGAGTGAGCGGTGTCCCTTAAGGCCCTCTGCATCCTGAGTGGTGTGGTGGCTGTTAGGGCTCTCTGTGCGTCGCATTTGCTGAATGGCACCGTGGCCGTTAGGGCCCTTTGCAGAGCGATTTAGTTTTTAGTGGAGGAGAAGCACCTGCACCCTGGCAAGCTTGGGAGAGCAGGTGAGCTGGGCCACCGGAGGGTCACCATGTACCGAGCACGCACATCCTTAGGGCCCTAGGTCTGCAGGCCCACCCTGACAGTTGCTCTGCCCATCTGCATTCAGCCTGGAGATAAGTTTTTTATTTCTTTAGTGTTTTACTTCTTTCTGAAAGAAAATGTTAGTGGAGGCCACAAGCCTTGTTTTAAAAAATAGTCTTTTTTGTTTGAAATGAACACAAACAATTGGTAAATGCATTCGTTGAGTATGGTCTTTAAAACTTGTTACACTCACAGTCAGGGGTCAGAGTGTGGGCGGTCTTCCGTGTCTGTGATGCTGGGCTGTGGTCTTGCCACCAGCACCGTCGACTGGCGTTGGCTGACCTCTGTGAGGGTGAGGCTGCAGGACGGTGTCTGAGCCGGTGCTGTGTGGGGTGTCGTTTCCTGGTGGTCACAGAGCTGAGTGGCTCATGTGGGCCCAGGCTCCTCCTGTAGGACATGGGTCAGTGGCAGAAGGCTTAGTGTCCACAGCGAGTGGTCCTGCCCTTGGGGCAACGTGGACTGTGTTGACCCGGTAGGTTGTGGGAGGACTGTGGCCCTCGTCTTGTGCTTGGTCTCTTGAGTCTCTCATCATGGTTCCGCCACATCAACAGACAGCACTGGGGTGTGGCCTCCCCACGGTGCAGAGGGGTCCTGGGAGCTGGAGGCCACAGCCTCATGAGAGGTCCTGAGCCGGGAGGACTGGCCACGTCCTCCGGGACTCCTGGCTGCAGCGTCTGTGAGAGAATCAGCGCTTGTATTTTAAAGCACTGAGTAGTGGAGTAATTTGCCATGTACAGTAGATAACTAATAGAGTTCTTGGTGTTTAATCGCTGGAGGTGCTGACCCTCAGCCAGGCCACATGGCTTGTGCTGCACACACTCGCCGTCCAGGGCTCAGGGAACACTGTGTGCTGGCTTGTTTCAGTAGTAAGAGAGATTTCGTAAAGTATGAAATGGTAACTGCAACTGATAAAGGGGTAGAATCGGGGTATCAAGGTATGAAATTTGACAGCTCATTTCAGTAGGTGGATGATTTATCTAGTGGGTAGACAGGGAACATTGTATTGCTATAATATCTTGGTATTAAAATAATCAAGAAATTTTTCTGGGGCTGGCTTATGTATTCATAGTCATTTGACATTACTTGTATATACATATGTACATATATAATGCATCCACTATACATAGCACACAACCTGGTGGTCTCTAAAAGTAGGGGTAACCCCCCCCATCACAATCCTTGTCGTACACTTACAGGTACTGATACGGCTTCAACTCAGTTGTGTACTTGTTACATGTGACACAGCACCTATGTCAGCTACATAAATAAGTAGGTGTTAGAAACGCCACAGGTATCAGCACAGACCCCGCAGCAGAGGCATGGTGCTGTGCACGAAATTGTTGCTGTGGGTGGCAATTCTTGTTACTGCCGCGGTCGCCGTTTGTCTGGGACACGTCTGTTGTGACAGGAGAGCCCACCGGGTCCCTTCTTTCTGTTGGTGTTATTTCTTGGGGCAGGTGCCGTGTTCAGCTTCACGCAGGCCTACGAGAGCGTTGTGCACAGAAGGCTGATGGAAAGACTCCGCTGAGTTGGGTTTGCCGGTCTGCTCTTCTGGCGTGGCGTGGGGTGACTGTGCTAGAACTGTCGGGCTGTGGTGTTTTCCTTCTGAGTTCCCTTGTGTGACAGAGGTTGCCTAGGCTTAGAATGCAGGCTGTCACGAGGTCTCAGCCACCTCTGCCCCTCCGTGCCCGGAGTTCTTCTGCCCTGGCAGGGGAACTGTGGGCTGTTGTTGAGTCGCTAGCTGCAGCATTGGGCACATTGCAGTGATCATGTCTGAGTTTGAAAGGGAGCTTGTGGGAGACTGGAGAGGCCTTTTAGTGGCAGGAGACACCAGAGCTTGCCGCCCATGCTGTGGCCACGGACCACATTTAACTGGTTAGGATGAGCTAAAGCTAAACTTGAGGTCTCACGAGGCGTGTAGCAAGTGTCCAGTCGCCGCTTGTGCCCCACGTCTTGCATCCTAGCAGTGCAGACACAGGCCATGCCCACCGCCGAGGGTTGTTCTGTGTGGCAGGGTGGGCACCTCTAGCCAGCACTGCCCCGAGGGATTCCCTCAGACCTGTCCTTTTGTCCCTTGCTCTGTCCAGGGTCCACGCTACAGGAGAGTCCGTCGGTCAGCTGCCCACCTCCTGGCCTTCCGGGCGGAGGGGGCAGGCAGGAGAAGGCTCCAGGGACCCCTCGGAGCCGCCAGGCAAGCCTGGGAGTCCCAGCCCCAAGGCGGCCCTGGTGGCCAGGGCGTGCCTGATGGTGGGTGCCTGCAGCCCCAGATGGGCAGGTGTGCACCTTGGTGGTCTTAAGAAAGCTTGAAACCGGGCTCGGTGGCTCAGCCTGTCATCCCACGCCTTTGGGAGGCTGAGGTGAATGGATCACCTGAGCCCGCGGGTTCAAGACCTGCCTGGGCAATAAGTCAAAAAATCAGCTGGGCGTGGTAGCATGCCTGTAATTCCGGGTACTCGGAAGGCTGAGGCAGAAGGATCACCGGAGCTCAGCAGGTCGAGGCAGCGGTGGCCGGGAGCGGCCACTGCACTCCAGTCTGGGCGACAACTCAAAAAAAAAAAAAAAGGAAGCCATGTGCTCCTCTGGTGTATAACATTTTTCAAAAGTTAAAGAGGTACAACAATACTTCATCAAATATTTGTTGTAGAAAGCAACCATGAATATTTAAAAAGAAATGTCATTTTGTTTTTAATGAATGAAACTCTAGCCTGTTTCTCTAACAGTGTGTGGATGGTTGTTGCAAAAGCTTCCTATAGTAAATGGAAATGAACGTGATGCCACAGAGGGTTTAATTTGTGGTCAGTCTGCCTGCTTTGCTCCAGAAGAACATTTGTGATGTCCAGCTGTTTTCCCGGGTCTGATCCTCACTGCTGTAGCTTCTTTCCCATAAGCCATGCAGACCTCAGCCTGTATAGGTGTGTTCTGCTGGGCTATTAGGATTCACCTCACATGTCCCCTGTTTTGTTTCTTTCGTGTGTGTGTGTGTGTGTGTGTGTGTGTGTGTGTGTGTGTGTTCATTGCTTTGTGATGCACTAAAGCCTCAGGGAATGGAAAGTATTGCAGCACTGTCAACACTGGGCACAAATGGAAGGGCCTTATTTTTATGGTTCTCTGTGATTGTGGCACAAGTCTGTTACAAGCCCAGCACACAGGCCTTGTCTGTTCATGCTGCTCTTTGACCCTGGTGCTCTTCATTGTGGAAGCGAGAGGAAGCCTGTTGTGTAGGCGCCCAGGCCTGCTCTGATGATGCCCTTGCTGGACTCTGTGACCAGGCTCACTGGAGTTATTTGCAGCGAGCACTGCAGTCCAGAGACAGCCTCTTCCTTCAGTGTGTCCTCCCAAGTTCAAGGAGCGCAGCCTCATGAGGGGCTTTCTGTTTATGAGAGAAGATTCGGAAGTAATTCAATTGGTGTTTAAAGCCAGAGGTCCCTTCTCATCACGTCAGCTCAGGCCTCAACATGGTGTCTGTGTAACCTTCACCTGAAGCTTGTGTAGTAAGCATTCACCTTTATTAAGTAGGGCTTCTTTCTCCAGGAAGTCTCGAGGAGGGAGGACATGTAACCTAAAAAAAACGAAAACAAAAACAAAAACTCGACATTTTTCACCTGCAGATATTACTAAACATACCTCATAATCCAAAGTCGTAAGTCATGGTCAGTTATTTGCATATTATACTTGACTGTGAAACGTCAAGGCTTTCTGTTAATTATTTTAATACACACAATGTAAAAAGGAGAAGCAGCACCATGTTTTGCATTATCCCTGTTTGGTTTTAGGGCTGTGGTCTGGAGGAACAGCGTGGTCACCTCAGATGGCTGCCTGTCTCTCCTCATGACCTTGAACGCCACCACTCCTGGGAGACCCTGCAGGCTTGACCCCGCTGGGGTAGGCTTAGAGGGTGTGGTGAGAAGGGCAACTGGTAGAGTGTGGTAGTGGAGCTGAGCCTTCGTGTCCCTGTCATCCTTCCCTTCCCCCGTCACCTCACCCCCAGCACTTACCAGGGCCCTACATGCCGTCTGGCGATGCAGAGATGCTGTCCACTCCTCCACGCTTGCACTCTGCCCAGAGTCTGCCATCGGATGGGTTTTCCCTTCCCCACACGCATGTCACTCACAGTTCTGCACAGCCCTCATCCCGGGTTCCTCCAAGCCTCCCTCCTCATGCTCCTGGCTCAGACAAGCCACTGTCACCTTGCACTGGAGACACCATAGCCTTCTGGGTGCCCTGCCCGGCTCTCACCGCCCAGCTGTTTCCCCTTGAGCTTACAGAGCATCTTTTAAATGCTAGTCAACTCATGTCACCTGCTGCTCAAGACCCTCCGTGTGTCTGCATCATTTTGTGTCGAGCGAAAGGTCAGTTTCCTCTTCCTGCCCATCCCCACTCCTTGCCACTCCTCATCCATGTCCTGGAGCCACTGTGGCGTCCTCCCTTGTGACCATGCAAGCTCCACTCACCTTTGGGCCTGCACCAGCTGAGCTCACCACTGGGTGCCCGTCTTGACCTTCACGTGGTTGCCTGGGTCCTTCAGACGCTGGCCTCGCCCTCAGCAGTGGGCCTTCCCTGACCATCTGGTCTAAATGAGTCACCCAGTGCACTGCCCCGAATGTCCGGTCACCCAAAGCACCGTCCCCCGGCGTGCTGTCAACTGGTGCGCTGTGCCCAATTGTACTGTTACCCAGCAGACTGCCCCCTAGAGTACTGTCACCCAGTGCACTGTCCTCGAGTATATGGTCACCTAGTGCTCTGTCCCCAAGTGTAGTGACCCAGTGTACTAACTGTCCTCTGGTATGCTGTTACCTGTTGCTCTGTCTCCAAGTGTACTGTCCCTCGGTGCACTATCCGTGAGTGTAGTCACCCAGTGTACTGTCACGTGATGTGCTGTCCCCAAGTGTAGCCACCTAGTGTGCTGTAACCCATTGCGCTGTCCCCCAGGGCACTGGCATCCAGTGTACTGCCTCAGAACCTTTTCCTGCCTGAAACTCCCCCTTCCCCTCACCTGTGTGCTTGTGGGTTACTCCTTTTTCCCTCCCTCTGCGGTGGTGTTTCATAAAATCTGGGACAGTCTCCGTGGTTCAGCACAGTGTTTTCAGGACCTAGGACGGTGCCTGCCACCTGTCGGTCACTGAACCAATAAAGTGTTGATTGGACAAGTGGATTTATTTGCAGAAAGTGAAACAGACCAATCCCATCCCCCTTCGTCTGACACTTTTAAGAGAAAGAGAAAATTCCCAGCCTTGTCGTTGCAGTATTCATGTTTCTGGAGAGCAAGCATTAGAAATAGCCCCAGCTGCCCTAGTAGAAAAGGGGTGGATGGAGAGGGCTCGGAGCCCATGCTAGAGCCCTGGCACCAGAGTCTACTCCTTGGCAGGCCTGCACACCTCCACCCCCTGTGTGCCAGTGGATGCCAAAGCCTTTGTACCACCGGGCCACCTTTTCAGACCAGTAGGCTGGATCTGGGCAGGTGCCACCCAGCCATGTCAGCTGAGGAGGAGGACCCGGCTCCTGGCTCCTGGCGCAGGCTTCTCTACCGTACGAGGCTGCATGCTGGGAGAGGGGTGGCCGGGGGACTTCAGAAGCAAGACAGGACCTTCATGGGGGCAGTGGAGGCAGTGGATGCTGAGCAGTTGGAACACGACAGCGTCAAGGCGTTTGGGGACTTGTTGGAACTTCCTTTCCGAGTCTGTTGGAGCCAGCCATGGTGTGGACTCCCCGCCTTCCCTTCTCCGTGGCTTATAGCAGCCATACTTCCTCTGCATGCCTGTAAACACGTCCGTGTGTAAAAAACCCTGACAGGTAGAACCGGGCACACATGAAGAGAGGGTTTCTACACGTGTTTGCCCAAGAACAAAGACTGTTACGTGAGACCACACCCAAGGGGCGCCACAGCCTCACACGGGACACTCGGCAAGGACACCTGTGCATGACAGCCACCCTCAGGTGTGTGTCCATCTTGTCCGTGTCTCTACAACCAAGGATGACCATTTCTACACAGTGACATAACCCTGCTTGTTGTGTCCCTGTGAACACCTCTGTCCTCCTTGACCTCCTGGAACGTGAATTGGTTACCATGGCGTGCCCACTGCGGTGCCTCTTCCAACCCATGTCTCTTCTTTCAGAGATCCTCTCTGTTCCTGAGCTTGGCCACTCCATCTTCGTTAGCATGGCAGTCCCTTGCCACTGTGTCTCAGGCGCCAGTGACTGCCTGCATCCCTCAGAGTCGACCCGGGTCCTTCTGGGCCCACAGAACCTGCAGGAGCTGGCCACGCTCTGGACTCAGCCCCACTAGCCTCTCAGGCTCCCTGAGTGAATCAGACCCAGTCCCAAGGCCTGGCGCATGTGACCTGCGTGGGAAGTCCCACCCCTCCTGGCCTTGGCCCGTGTCGCTGCTGGCGCCTCCCTGGCCAACCTGTCTAGTCCAGACCTGTCCTGCCTGTCTGCTGGCATGTTAGTGTGCTGCCCCCTGAGAGCTAAGCTCCCAGCGGAGTGTGCGTGTTCACAGTGTCTCCATAGGCCTGGGGTGGTATCCCCCCACGGCATGCTTCAGGGAAGGACAGCTGTGTTATTGTGTCATCCTCTCTGAGGTAGAACTTGAGCCATCCTGAGGAGCTGGGACCTTGTTTGAGATGGTGGCATGGCTTGGGGCCGTGTCATTCTGTCGTTTGTGCCTCTTGCCTCCTGAGCCTTGGACCAGCAGGTCCTGCTGCTCCTTGCTGACTCTTGGAGCCTGTTAGAAATGCAGAGGCTTAGGCTCCCCTCGGACCCAAGTCAGACTCTCCGGGTCAACAGAGCCGCTGCCAGCAGCCCAAGGCATTCTTTGTTTTCTGAGCACTTGCTGGTGAGAAAGGGAAGGGTAGGGGGCTGCAGGGCTTGCTCTCTTCATAACTTAGGGGTGCAGCTTTGGGAGTCCCCCCACCTGCCCATCTGGACACGCCCTCGTGCAGGGCATGGGACGCCATAGAGTGTCCCTGTCCACTAGGTGATGGTGATTCAGAAGGAGTTGCTTTTTTTTGAGTTGGAGTCTCACTCGGTTGCCCAGACTGGAGTGCAGTGGCCGCTCCTGGCCACCGCAGCCTCAACCTGCTGGGC
>NW_007247892.1:758882-783053 GCF_000164805.1 Carlito syrichta | reverse complement strand
ATCCACTCACCTCAGCCTCCCAAAGGCGCGGGATTATAGGCTGAGCCACTGAGCCCGGCAGGAGTTGGTTTTTTGTGGAAGAAAAGCACACTGTAAACTCACTACCCCCAGGAAGGTGTGAGTTACTTTTGTTTTTTAAACTTTATGTTTAACTGACAAATAAGTGTTGTACGTTTATGTAGTGCAGTGTGCTGTCTTGATCTGTGTATGGTTTGTGGAAAGGCTCACCCGAGCTGACAGGCATGTCCACTGCATCACCAGCTTCTCATTCTGTGGTGAGGATATGAAGGCCATGTCGTGCATTGTCATGGCATGGTCCCTGCAGTCTCTGCTTCCCAGCAGACATCTTGGGGGCTGTCAGGAGTCTTGGCTGGGGCCATGTTGCCCCTCGTATTCAGCAGTGCCTGCAGTGTGTCCCTCGCTGGTGTCGTGGTCCTAAGTGTTCGTGTCTGCTGCCCAGGGAGCACCAGCACAGCCTGTTGAGGTGGACAGCGGTGTGAGTCTGAGTGGGGTCTCTGGACCTCTGTGCCTTGGCTGCCTTAGGTGTGTCAGCTGGAGCAGTTTCAGTTGCGTCGGTCATTGAGACGAGCTAGAAATGGCTCTGCTGGGGTCCTGGACTCCAGTGCCTCCGAGCAGAGTGGGCTGTGACCTAGGGAGTCCAACCTGATGCGGGAGGTCAGCAGAGGGAGGCCCTGAGTTAAACTGCGGCTGGATGCTCAGAATTAAGGAAAAGTGACTTGAAGTCAATATCCTTGGGTTCTCCCTGCGCTGGGGCTTGCAGCCAGCCTCGTATATCCACACCAAGACTCAGGCCCAGCGTCTCGGCTTATGCCCTTGGCCCCCTGGGCCGGTGGGAGTATCAGTTTCACGACAGAACATACCTGCTCATAAGCTACTTCCTAAGCTCGTCGCTCCTTCCAAACCGGAGAACAGTGTTGGCGTGGAGAGTACTGCCTTTTGGGTAACTGCTTCTGAGACCTTGGTAACAACCCACGCCAACCACGTTTAGCTTTTGTGTCGTGTTGCTCTTTAGCTTCCACGTGCAGAGTCCTTTGCGCATACTGTTGTTATTCATTGAGAAAGTCATGCTGCACAGATGGCATCATTTTTTAATGTTTGAAATCACAAATTGTATGTGCTTGGGTGGTGGGGGGCAGATACCTTCCTTTCCACAAATGTCCAGGCCATCAGTCATTGATTTATGCAAACTGAGATCATTTTCTACTAAACAAGTTTTCTAAAGATTAAAATTTCAGCAGAAGTGAGTGGATGAAATCGTGTATTGGTGTAGCTCTTTAAGAATGTTCCTTCTGGGCGGGCAGGGGTAGGGAGGGACACAACATCAATAAGGGCACCTGATCTCAAACCAGACAAAGTGGGGACCAAAGGGAGTCCCAAACTTTACCTGTACAATGACCACTTGTATACCTAATCCTGAATTGTACCCCACATCTTCAAAATTATATATATATATATATATATATATAAGTAAAAAAAATAAAAATAATGTTCCTTCTGACATGTGTGGCTGGGAACACTTTACACCCTATACAAAAATTAACATAAAACTATAAAATTATCAGAAGAAAGCATAGAGGAAACCTTCATGACATTAGATCTGGCAATTTCTTGATATGACACCAAAAGTACAGGCAACAAGAGAAAAAAAAAACCAGGTAAATTGGACTTTGCCAATGCTTAAAAGCTTATATGTGTTAGTTATTGTCAACAAGTGAAAAGGCAGCCCCTGGCATGGGAGGAGACATCTGCAAAGCATAGCTGTGACGAGGGGTTAATATCCAGCATGTACAAAGAACTCCCACAACTCAACAGTAAGAGCTCGACACACAGCTAAAAAGTGGGCAGAGAACTTCAGACGTTTCTCCAAAGACAGTGTGTGGTGGCCAGTGAGTGCAGAGAACTCGCTCAGGGTCCCTGGCCACAGTGAGATGCCACTCATACCTGCCAGATGGCTGCTGCCAGAAACAGCAGCACACAGAGTGTGGGGTGAATGTGTCGAGACGGGAGCCCTTATTCTCTTTGGCTGGGCATGTAAACTTGAGCGGCCACTGTGGAAAACAGCATGATGGTGTCTCAGAAAAGTGTGACCCAGCAGTCCACTTGTGGGTGTGCCCCAGAACAGAAAACGTGTCCTCAAAGAGCATCTGTGTCCAGTCTGTAGACAGCTGCTGGACAGGCAGAGCGGCCTCATGCCCATCCGTGGACAAGCAAGGAGCAGAACACAGATGTGTGGCAGCAGGATGTTAGGAAGGAGGGGCTCCGGCACATGCCACAGCACGGGCGCCTTGAGGACGTCCAGAGGCACGTCCTGGCTGCAGTGTTGCTGGTAAGCTACGCTAAGCATTTTTCTCGGAGCGTGTGATGCGTTGTTTTCAGTCGCTTCGAAAGCTCTCTTCCCTGCCATGCCTGCAGCCTCTACACCACGTCCTCCAGCCTCCCACCATGTCCTCCGGCCTCTCGCCCTCAGGTCTCCTGGCCTTCCGCCACATCCCCCAGCTTCCTGCCACGTCCCCCAGCCTCCACACCACGTCCTCCAGCTCTCTGTGCATGGCGCATCCTGTTCCTGGAGCCAGGCACCAGATTGGGTGCCGTTTAGCTCAAGGAGTGGGTCTGTTTTACAGTGTTAGTTGCCATCTACATGGCTGTTACTTAAGTCTTTGCAGAATCCTCATTCCTGGAGAATGACACTATAAATGGAGTAATGAGATGAATCGGTGTGCTTCATGGACTTGTAAGATGTTTTGGTTGTGTAAGAGCATTGCTCCCACCTGAGCATTAACACCGTGGGCACATGTGTCAACCAGTCTACGTTCAACTTCACAAAACACAAGAAGGAACCACTTCCTATGCTGTGCTTATTATCATGACTTCTGTACCCGTGAAGGTCTTCATTCTCATCAGACTCACCAGCTCCTTGTGTAAATGGAGCCATCTGCGTACGTTTGCATCTGTGTTCTTAGCAGCTGCCCTAGAAACACTAGGTAATTTGGCTTTTTTGTGTAGCCTGTCCCCTAAGTCCTCAGACCTGTCTTTACCACACGAACAGCTTTATTGTTTAGAGTTAAATCTAGATTTTCAGTGTTTCACTCTTCTCAGATACATTTTCTGCCTTAGCAAGTAAACACTCATAAATTTACTCTCCCTGTCTGCTCAGCTTAAACACTTAATGTAAACGTGCATTTTACAGTAGTGTTAACCTGTTTTATTTATGTTTGTAAGTCATCTCTGTTGAAAGTGTCAGTCATTTTACACTTCATTGAGGTTTTGCTTGGGGTTTTTTAATACCGTATTTTATAAATACTGATTATGGCTCTTAATGTGGCTTGCTTAGTACTGGCATCTTAAGCTCTGTTCTTCCAACTCAGGCATACTGTGCTCAATGTGGAGGAATTTTCTTATTACCAAAGGGAACTAGGCCTTCTTGAAACTAGGGGTCTATATTTTTTTCCCCACTTCGCAGAGAGCTGTAAATCCTTTTATAGGAAAGCTAGACTTCTTAATCTGACATATTGGTGGGATAGAGAGTGTGGAGACTGTGGCAACCTGGCAGACACCGCATCTCAACGGCGCGGCTGCGGTTGACCTCCAGGTGGAAGTTGGGTTTAGAGTAGAATCGCTCATCCAGTTTCAGATGTTGGTAACTAACGCAGAAAGACAGGGTGTAAACTTTGTGGGCCAGGTGAGACGCAGTGAGCGTGTGTGGACGATGGACTGTCCCTTTGCTCTTTGTCCGCTGGAACTTGGCAGTCGCCGCTTCTCTGCCTCCTGGCTGTTAGTGCCCTGGGTGGGTCAGCGGCCGAGGCGAGGGTGGGATTTGGACGAATCCTAGTGTTGCGGCTGTTTTCATATTCTTTTTGGTAGAATTGAGGCCGGAGCTCCATTGCCTGCTGGCGTCCATTTCTGCCTGATGAGGTCTGGCCTCATCACTAGAAGTGTGTGCAATGCTGTAGTGAGTGGATGGGTCCAGTGCGCCGGGCAGCCGTCAGCAGAACAGCTTCTCTGCCACAGAGCTGCTCTGACCCGAGTTTTCCCTGCAGCGTGCGAACCCGCCCCTCTTCCCTCGAAGCTAACCAAGTCCCTGCAGTGGTAAGTGGCGAAGTCAAGGCCAGATGCTCGGCTTCTGCCTCTGCACTGAGGGCGTTGCGTTCTGCCCACACCGGACGGAGGGGATGCTTGTGGGTAAGAGGGTGTCTTCAGAAGGGGAGGAGAGGGTAATTTAGACCTACTGGGCGACAGGCGAGGCAGGAGCAGTGCTGAGTTCACAGTGCGTTCACCGTACAGGTTCTTCGAAAGGGCTAGGGTTGCGTTTCTTAGACTCTGTTGCTTTGCATCTGAACGGAAAGACACCAGACCCGAGGGGCGCTCTCGCCGGTAGTCTCACCTGTACACAGCTGCCATCTTGTTCGCCAGCACAGTGGTGAGGCAGGTGGGGTTCCGGGCACCCCGGCCCTGTTGCAGGTGGCATCCAGTGCCCAGTCACTTCATGGTGGTGGAGGGTTCGCAAGTGCCCTTTTGATGATGTTGATTTCATAAGGCATTACGAAGTTCTGTTCTGTTTTGAAGTCCTTTTCCAACTGCTAATTTCGACATAGGAGCTTCTGGCCCTGGTTTCTTTTTGTAAGTGAAGAAATAAAACACCGAAGTGTTAAGCTGGAAGGTGCAAAACCACTGCCTGCATTTCTCTCTCCTCTGCCCCCAGGGGGGACACAGCGACTGCCACGTGCCATTGGGATGTCCCTGGCCAAGGAGCTCATCTTCTCAGCGCGTGTCCTCGATGGCCAGGAGGCCAGAGCAGTGGGCTTGGTCAGCCACGTCTCGGAGCAGAACCCGGAGGGGGACGCGGCCTACCGGAAGGCACTGGATCTGGCCAGGGAGTTCTTGCCTCAGGTACTCTCCTTAAGCCCAGTTCCTCACTCTCTGTGACTTTGGGACACGCGGACAACCCCCAGTCACCTCTGTGCCTGAGATGTCACTGGCCTGCTCGGAGGAAGGCGCAGTCGGGCTGGAAGGAACATCCCAGCCACACCTCAGGGACCCTCAGAGCCCAGGGGCTTCCAGACCCTTGAGAGTCGCCCGCAACCCTGCCTGGCGATGCGTCCCCTGACAGCATGCAGCACAAGTGCAGGCTGCTTTGTTCATTTTTCAGGAGGGCTGGGGGCTGTCACCCCAGCCCCTAAGTCAGCACACGGAAATACACTGCTTTCTTGCAAGGAGGGGGCCGTGACTGCCATCCGGAGTGGGCTCTGGCTGCAATGGCTTCCCTTGGGGTCGCCTCTGGAGAAGTCCCACCGTGTGTGTTGGGGGGACGCAGGTGGCGCTCCCACTCCTTGTGCCTCCTTCACGTCCAGATGGCTGGATTCCATCTTGGGACTGTGGCTTCTGTGGTAAAATATGGGAGGCCGGGATTGGTGGCTCACCCTGTCATCCCAGCACTTTGGGAGGCCGAGGTGAGTGGATTTCCTGAGCCCACGGGTTTGAGACCAGCTTGGGCAACTTGGCGTGCCCTCATCTCTACAATAAATAAAAAATTAGCCGGGCATGGTAGCATGCGCCTGTAGTTCCAGCTGCTTGGAAGGCTGAGGCGAAAGGATCACCAGAGTCCAGCGGGTCAACGCTGGGGTAGCCATGGGTGTGCCACTGCACTCCAGCCTGGGCAACGGAGTAAGGCTGCGACTCACAAAAAAAGTGTGGGAGAAGTTTGCACAAGATACAGGAGATGGTTTCCTTTGTATTGAGGAGGGCTGGCTCCTTCCTCTGCAACCCTTGCCCATCCTGCAGACATCCGTGGACACAGGACATACGTGTGCTGTGGGGCAGAGGACACACCTCATGAACTCACTGTCACTGCAGGTGCTGATTGGGGCTGGTAGAGGCTGCAGAGCTCGTGTCTGCAGCATGCCGCCTTTGAGCCCCGCAATTGACTGTCCAAGCCATGGTGGGTAGTGTGCCTCCTCCCTCCTGGGAGAGTCATGGGAGAGTTGTGAGCCCTCCATGGCTAGGCCTCCCTGCTCGTATGGAGGGTGAGTCTGCTGTGGAACAGAATGCTGTGGTGTGCAAGCAACATGCTCATGCAGCACGGACGCCACAGTACTGTTGAACGGAGACCTTGCAGGGCTAGGATGCTTTCCCCTAAGTGTTCCATACCCTCTGTTGGCTGTGCTGGGCTCCAGCCGTGGGAATTTCCAGGTTTTACTGAGATGTGCAGTGTCATTTGCATAGTCATTCAAAGTCTGTTTCTTCCATTTGAATTTTAGGGGCCTGTCGCAATGAGAGTAGCAAAGCTAGCGATTAACCAGGGGATGGAGGTAAGTCCCTTGATGCTGGAGCTTGTTTTGGATGCGTGTGGAGCACTAATTTAAACGAGCCATGCTTGGACTTCTGCACTGTTTTCACGTTCTAAACGTCGCCATGTGAATGCTGCTGTGGCCGGAAGCTGCGAGGCTCCTGGTACATCACTGATTTCATCTTGTGGTTGTTGGTGATGGGAGTCAGGTGGGAGTCAGGGGTTTGACCGAGACCTGCAGTTTTGCCATCACGATGATAGATTTATTGGCCAGTAGTTCGTAGAAAGTCACCAGGAAAGGGCATTCTGCATGTTAGCGTCCATGTCCTGCTATCCCGGGGAGCTCCCAGCTGACTCTCCACCCCCCGCCCCGCCTTCTCGATGGGCTTTGGTCAAACAGTGGGGATTTTGAAGAAAGCTGCTGCTTTCTCGGAAACCCAAGAGCCACTATATCGTCGAGGCTTAGTGGCAGTTTCACAAATCTGCCCAGTGTTTGATGGGTTTGGTGGAATGCTTACGTAGTTGTGACAGTGCCAACAGCAAGCACCTCACTCACCCTGGCGCATGCTCAGCTGTTGGTATCAGTCTGTCGGGTGCTTCGTAAACGCTTCACTCAGATTAACTCATGTAATCCCCACAATATCCTCAATGGGGAGCAGAGCAGTCAGCTCTCCGTTCAGACATGCTCAAAGCACCGAGAGGCTACGCGACTTTACCAGGGTAGCCCAGCTCAGCATGCTCAAGTCAGAGCTAGCCCAGGAGGCCTGGCTCCAAGCCTTGCATGCTGGCCATACCCTGACACGCTGAACTTCACTACGGGCCTCTGCTTATGGGATCGGGCTGTTCAGTTTGGGCGTATGTCGAATACACCGTATGTTACAAAGTTGCTGCTGCTGAAATGAGCTGTGTTTTCGTTCTCAGGTCGACTTGGTGACTGGGTTAGCCATAGAAGAAGCGTGTTATGCTCAGGTACGTGAGGCGGTCACAGCGCTGCGAGGATGCACTTTCCAAGGGATGTCACCTGCAAAATTCAACTGACAGCACTGAGCAGGGTGTCGTCACACCCGTGCCAGGTCATGCAAGTGGGCCGTAATTCAAGGTGTCCTCACACCCATGCCAGGTCATGCGAGTGGGTTGGAAGTCGAGGTACCCATACTCTCCTCTCAGATTGTGTGAATGGCCTGGAATTGACAGTGACCTGATGCCCATCCCAGATCATACAAGTAGGTTAGAATTCAGAGTGTCCTCACGCCCATCCCAAATCGTAGAAGTGGGGTGGAATTCAAGGCGACCTCACGCCCATCCCAGATCGTGCAAGTGGGCTGGGACTCGTGTTTCTGCTACTAGATGTCACCAGCCCTTGTAACAGACTCGGCCTCACAGCGGAAGGGCTCTCATCTGTAGACGCCGAATAGCGAGCGTGTGTGTGTGGCCGCCTCCAGCCTTTGTCTGTGCCGGGCCGGAGGGCCCCGGTCCCACTCCCTGATGAGCGGGCCCCCCACGTGCCTGGGCGTCGGCACCTCCTCTCCTGCCTGGCAAAGTCCACTCAGGAAGCCAGAGTTTTGCTTTCTCTGCAGCTGGACCTTGGTGTTGGAATGACTCGCATGTGTGGGTTCTGCTAAGTGCAGGCCAGGCGTATTCAGGGAAAGAAACGGACCGTTTCTGCTTGTTTCTTGTCATTAGTCCCCAGACCACACAGCGCGCCATCTGTGTCAACAGCATTTGTGTTGCGTTCCGTGTTGTCAGCCGCAGTCGGTGTCATCCAGGTTGATCCAGTATGTGGGGGGATGTGCGTGGGCTGCCTGCAGGACTCGCCCTTTCACCTCCAGGGCTTGAGCACCTGTGGAGCTTGATGCCTGCAGGGTTCCTGGACCCATTCCCCCTGGATACCGAAGGAGGACTGTATACAGATGAGTGGGTTGTTCTTCGGAGGACAGAAATGTTTTTCTTTCTTTTCCCCCGAAAGATAGAACTTTAAGGCATCTAAAGTAGCGAGAAAGTTTTGTTCTGCCGTTCTTGAGCGTCGGCAGCTGCGTCAGCTCCCATGTCAAGGCGTGCTGTCCAGGGTGGTTCTGCCTGTCTGTGTGTGAAAGTCACGACCTGTCACTGACAGGCACTTGCACGACGGAAGAAGTTATAGACTTCCTGGGAACAGAGCAGACTACTCAGAGCCCAGAGAAGCAGTTTAATGCGCACGTGGCCATACATTTGTTTCCCCAGTGTTAAAGAATTGCAGTCACAGAGCATATTCTGTCAGAGCATGTGGAATGAAAGTAGAAATCAGTAAGAGAAAGCTAGCAGGACGAGCTCAAATGGGGAGTGACTAAATGGCTCACGTCTAGGCGGCATCCAGTATGTGTTGGAGATGCCTCAAGAGGAATTACAACATATTTTGAATTAAAATGAAAGCACAACTCTCAAACTTTACGGACATACTGAAAGTAGTGGTTCCATGGAAACAGCGTTGGATGTCCATGTCAGACAGGAAGAAAGAGCACCTCGGGGAAAAGAGAGAAAGAGCAACATGGATAAGTCGCTTGAGTGCGAATGGGCGGCTTGGTCACACACCTAGAACTGCTCGCTGGTAGACTTCAAAGCTGTGGGACCGTGCTTCTAAGTCGTCTTCTTAGATAATGCTTGATACGCTTTTGTAGTTGTTTCTAATTTCTGGCCCCTAATTTTGTTTTTCTTAGACCATTCCAACGAAAGACAGACTTGAAGGTCTTCTCGCGTTTAAGGAGAAAAGGCCTCCTCGCTACAAAGGAGAGTAGGAGAAGTGCGCGCCCAGCCGACATGGCAGATGCACTTCCGGAAGGACCTGGGGGCTCCTCCGCCTGGGCCCCGGGAGGCTCAGCGGCCAGGGGAGGCGCGGGCTCCTCAGTGCGAGCGTCTGGAGTGGACATGTGTGTCCTCGTCCAGATGTCATCATCGTGCAGATTTATGAAGCTAGTCGTGCATATCGTCAAAAACAGATTCAGAATTAGGTGTACAATTTTAAATATTTTCTGCATATGAGGCTTTCTGTTCTAATTTTTTAATGTGAATAATTTATATATCGCACACTCTAGGGAATAATACTGATTGTATGTCTACTGTGCTGCATTAAGAAAATAGAATTATTTCTATATACCAAAAATGTGAAATTATACCAAATAAAGTTTCTAATTGATTATATACATATGAACTGACATATATATACATCTCAGCCCGAAAAATGACTGGTAGACTTTCTGAGTGAAAACTACCTAATACAAATAAAACTAGTGAAAAGAAGACTCTGGTGTTTCTCTCTTCTCCTTCTTTTTGAATTGATGACATCATTGCGTGTCGGACTTTAGAGGAAATGACCTTTCCTTGCCGGTTCTGTCTGCAGCCTTGCAGTCGTGTGATACAGGGTTGAAGGTGGCGGGTTACCCTGTCAGAGGCTGGGCCAGAGGGCCGGAGCCAGAAGGTCCCAGCCGTGGAGCCCCACCTGCTCTGGGGGGTACCTGGCCGGGTCACAGAGGAGCGGGGTGTGGTGCAGCCGGCCAGGCACGGCATGGGCTGGGGCCAAGGTGAAGTGTGGACTGCTCTTGGCTTGCTGCCTCCCTCTGGGCTTCCGTCTTCTGCCAGAGCAGGAGGTGAACACAGCAGCCCTCGTCCTAACAGACACCTGCACCGTTCTTCCCCCTCGGCCAGGCCAAGCAGCTCTGAGCTGAGGGTCTCGGGGCTGGGGGGCTGTGGAGATGGAGAACATTCACATGCTCTCAAATGACTTGGGAGAGCTTTACTCGCATTCGTTTCATCTGACCCGACAGCTGCCCGGGCTGTGCCCAGGCCTTGGTCTGGTGCTGGAGGCAGGACATCCAGGGAGGACCCCGCCCCTGAGTACCATGCCCGGCTGTGCTGTGGTGTTCTATCATACTCGACAAGTCCCTGGTTTACTCCAAACTTCCTTCCTCATCATGGTAACTTCCATTGCCGTTTGAACACAGACTTGTTTTTTAACTCTTGAAACTCTCACTTTTTAATTTACGAGCGTGAACTCAGCCTTCTTTCTGAAGTTATCGGAGGCCGCCTGTGGGTGCCTGTCCCGTTGGGTGTCTTCTTGAGCCTTGCACCTACGATGGGTGCTCCTTTACCCCCAGGGGCTTGTTCACATTCCTGTCTGGCCCTGTGGATCCTGCCTGGTGCTGTGCACACTCGTTTGCGTGAGGCCACCGAGCCATTGCCTTTTGCATGGTGATTTGCGTCTTGAGTGCTGGTTCCTGTGGTCCTTTGATGGTTTCAGGGCCATCGTGTCCTGTGGTGACATGCTGCTGCTGCTGCTCTCTACCTGGGTAGGATATTAGTACATCAGTGAGAGAACGTAGATGTGCACAGAGGGACCATCTCTCAACTTGGACTAAGGTCCTGTCCTGTTGCTTGTCCAGCCCCATTTCATCTCCAGACAGGTTCTGACTGTGTCACCGGGTATGACTGAAGGCCACGTCCTCCGTGACTCTCGTGGCCGCATGCACACAGGGCAGCATGAAAAGCATGCCGGCCGGTCCTCTGTATGTGTGTCTGCCTGGCTCTTGCTTTCCTTTTCAGCAGAGCAGTCTGACAGACGATCCTGACCCTCCCCGAGGCCCACCCGCTCCGGGGGCCGAACTCCTCCTCCTGCAAGATGTGGGCTGTTGGCGCATCCCGGGTAGCATGCGAGGGTGCATCCGTGTGCTCAGAGAAGGCCGGACGGGAGGGCAGTTGCTCAGGCACAGGCGGTTCCAAGGCGGGAGCAAAGAGAAGCGTCGGTGCCTCCTGGGGCACGGGGCCTGCCGGCCCTGGGGGTTCTGGCTCTTGTGGGCCCACAACTAACCTGCAAGAGGCAGTGCGACTTCACACCATGAGGTCCAGCAGCTTGAGGAGGGTCCAGCAGTGGCCGATAGACCACGTGGTCTGGGACTCATTTCTGACGTGAAGGGTCGTTTCAGGTCTGGTTTGTTCTCAGTGAATAACATCTAGTTTTCCCTCCACCAAGTGGTATTTTTTGTTCTCTTCTCGTACCAAAAATTGGCCTATCCCAGGTGGGACTTGCTAAGTGCCATGAGCATGGCCATAGTGGTGGGGTGTCATTCATGGCATGGCCCCAAGGAAGGGCGTGTGGTCACCGGGCTGCGCTGGGCCGAAGGCCTCCATCTGACCTCAGCCCTGGTGACGCCCCTTCGCCTGCTCTCATGGGGTCCAGAGACCCTGGCAGGCAGACATCTAAGAGCAGTTCCTTGTGCCGTTATTCATCTGCCACCCTAGGTAGGTGTTGACCAATTCGTGTGCCAGTGATTATGGCACTTTGTCAAAAGAGCAGTAGAATGACTCTCCCAGAGCATGTCTAAGAATGTGTGGCATGCGTGTGCCACAAAAGAAAAACAGCATTCTGGGCTTTTTTGCAGCTGCTGGTGTTCTGGGAACATAGAACCACCTTTCTGAGAATGAAGCAGGACACGGCTTGTGATTTGGGGAGTCCTGGGAGGCACGAGTTGAACCTCCACTCGGTGCATCGGTGCATCCGAGGCTCTAAGGAGTCGCATTTCAAGTGCCTGCCTGAGGGTCATGGTCCTCCTCTAGGGGAAGCCCTGGCCACAGGCAGCAGGGTGTGCAGGGTGTGTCTTCCAGACTCAGGGCAGCGAGGGGAAGAAAGGATTCCTGGGACAGAACAGGATGGACACGCGCCCTGTGGCCAGGGTGCTGGCGGGGATGGGGGTGTGCATGAGCTCCTGGGAACCGAGTCCTGACGCAGAAGCAGCACTGTGTGTGGTGTTTGGATTGGAGGGAAGATCTTGGCAAGATCCCTGAAAGTGCCTGCAAGTAACGGGAGCAGGGCTGGCTTCCCTGTGACGATGACTTGTACCGTCCCTGGGGGCGCCAGACAGGGGCTGCCTGCTTGAGTCCCCCTGAGAGCCCGTGCCGCCCCCATGGAGCAGAGGAGCCACGGGCAGAGGGGTGCCCGCTCAGAGCCACAGTGGGCGGGGAGGGCTGCCCAGAGCCATAGGGGTGGGGGCGCCCGCCCAGAGCCACAACAGGTAAGGGGCCAAGCCAGAGCCATGGCAGGTGGGACTGCCCAGATCTACGGTTGGGGATCAGAGCCACGGTGGGTGGGGGAGGTGCCCAGAGCCAGGGTGGCAGGGTGTGGGGGAACCCCACCCAGACGGGCTGGGGTGGTCCCAGAGCTGCTGACCTTCCTGTGGATGGCTGGGCACTGTGACAGTGGTGCTAGTGGGTGTTCTTGTCCACCCACAGGGGGGTGTCTCTCATGAGAGATCAACCATTTTCTCATGGCTTCAACAACGCCTGAAATGAGCGTCTCAGGTCATTCCACAGCAGGTGGTGTGATGGCCCCAGCGATGCCCACTGGCCACTCCCCCTGGAGGCTATGGCATGTGCACAGTGGTGCTTACGAAGCCGGTGGTGCGGGTCATTGTGCAGTGTGCAGAGTGGGCCACAGAACGGCCTTGGTGCTTGGGTTGGCTGTGACCATGCGCGGCTGCAGCCAGCCAGGGGTGGATGACGGCTCAGACTGTCCAGGGCTGGCAGCAGCGGCATGTGACCTGTATCTCCATTCGCCTAGAGCCAGTGTGGGTTCATGGTGGCACTTGTCAAGAGGAAGGCGGCAGCTCCAGGGGGCCATCGTGTCTTGCATCTCAGGGAAGGTGGTGGGTGGGTCATTCTGGGTGGGGTCGGATGCCCTGGGGGTCATAATCTGGTATTCGGGTACAGACTCCACGGCACAGCTTGCTATGGTGTCTGGCTGAGTCGCAGACCTGCCCTCCCAGCGCCCTGCACTGGAAGAGCCCCGTGTCCTTGATTGTGCAAAGCCTGAGAGACAGGCTGTGGTCCCAGGAAAAGGACCTCTGGTTGGTGACAGCCTTTACCACGTGGCACCATGTCTTGCTCAGCTCGGGTTCTGGAGAGACATGCGGGTTGGGGGTGGCCCACCCAGAGCCACAAAAGGTGGGGGGCCAGCCCAGGAGGGATCAGCGGCTTGCAAACCCTAAGTCCTGTGCCCGCCTCTGTGCTTTACCTTGTAGTTCTCGCCCGCCCACACGGGCCTCTTGTGTCCTGCAGTGTCTGCGTGTGCATATGTGATACGTGAGGCAGGTTCCTGAGGAACCTGGAAGACAACGTTCTGTTCGATTGCAGAGCTGGCAATTAAAACTCTATCTGGTTTCCCGAGAAACTCGTCTTCGAAAGGAAACATGTGGCGACATGGGGTGACGGCCTCAGCCCGGCCCAGCCCTTCTGCTCTGTGACCTGCTGCAGGTGCACAGTGGCAGCCAGTCTGTGAGGGAGGCCTCCTGCGGTCTCCCCATCAGACCCGGCAGCAGGAAGGGCTGCTGTGCTCAGGAGGGCCCCCAGCGCCCATGATGGTGAGAAGGCCAGGAGGGGTGGGACTGGCAAAGTCAACCCCCGGTGGACTTACTTGGGCTTCATTCGCCCCATAACTTCTGGTCTGGAGTCTGGGTTTGGAACACTAGAATCAGTGTTGAGGAGAAAGTCACCTGGGTGATTTCATTTTTTTAGGTGTGACCCACAGGCCACAAAAGTCATTCCTTAAAATGTACAGTTCAGTGATGAGTGTTTTCTTAGGATCTTCTGAGTTGTGCAACCACGTCTGCCATCCGATTCTACGGCATTGTCACTGACCCGGACGCAAGCCTGGTGCCCGTCAGCACTCACTCCCACTGCCCACCGCCTACCCAGCCCAGGCAACCACTATCCTGCTTCCCAGAATGTCACAATATGTAGTCTTTTATGGCTGGCTTTTTCATTTAGTATCAAGTGTCCGAGGTTGATCCATGGTGCAGCTGTGTCAGTAATTCTTTTTTTTTTTTTTTAATTGGAAACTCATTCCACCACCCGGCCAGTCGACCTGCTGGGCTCAGGTGATCCTTCCACCTCAGCCTTCCAAATAGCCGGAACTATAGGCACGTGCTACCACATCCGGCTAATTTTTTGATATATTGTAGAGACAAGGTCTCACCAAGTTGCCCAGGCTGTTCTCGAACCCATGGGCTTCAGGCAATCCCCGCGCCTCGGCCTCCCGAAGTGCTGGGATTACAGGCTTAAGTCACTGCGCCTGGCAGTAATTCTTTCTCTTGAGTGGCTGGAAGCATTCCATTCATGGGCACGCTGCGTTTTGTCTACCTAATCATCGATTGATGCCCATTTGGGTTATTTCTACTTTTTTTGGCTGTTGTGAATATGCTGTTATAAACACGTATGTACACGTGTTCACATGGATATATGTTAACATTTTTCTTGAGTATTCCCACAAGTGGAATGACTGAGTCACAAGATAATTTTCTGTTCGACTTCGTGAGAAACTGAAGAGCGAACCAGCGGCACTGCTGTCTAATCGCAGTTGAGTACGAAGGGTCCGGTGTCTCCACATCTTTCCTGACACTTGCTATCGGCCCTTCTGGTTGTGGCCATTCTAGTGGGTGCAAAGTGGTGTCTTGCTAGCAGGTGTTTATGATATGCTTGTTGGCCATCTGTATATCCTGTTCGAGAAATGTCTGTTTAGCCCTTTGATCATTTTTCATTGGGTTATTTCTTTTATTTTCTTATTGAGTTGTAAGTGTTCTTCAAATAACCTGGAACAAGTTCCTCATCCAATACTTGATTGGCAAATCCTTTCTCCGATTCTGTAGGCCATCCTTTCATGTTCTTGGAAGTATAAAAGTTTAAAACTTTTTAAAAAAATTTTTGGCAAGGTCTGGTGTATCTGATTCCTTTGCTGTTTGTGTTTTGGGGTCATATCTAAGAAACTACTGCCTAATCCAGGGTGATGAAGCTGTGTGTTTTCCTCTAAGAGTATTATAGTTTTAACTTTTACATTTAGATTTTTGCTCAATTTTAGATTAATGTGGTATATGATATGAGGTAGGGGTCCAGCATCATTCTTTTGCATGTTAGTTGTCCCAGCACCACTTGTTGTAAAGACTGTTCCCCTCTACCCATTGAATCGTCTTGTCTTGGTACCTTGTCAAAAATCAATTAAGCATAAATGTAAGGGTTTACTTCTGAACTCATAATTTTTCTCCATTGAGTTTTTGTCTATCCTCATGCCAGTACCACATTGTCTTGATGGCTGTAGCTTTGAAATGAGTTTTAAAATTGGTGTAGGGTTTTCATCTTTTCCAGATGATTTTGGCTAGTCTGGTTCCCTTGTGTTTCCTTATGAATTGTAGGATGAGTTTGTTGATTCCCCCCCAGTCCCCCACAAAAAATCTAGGATTTTGAAAGACATTGTGTTAAATCTGTAGATCAATGTAGGGATGATTGCCCTCTCAACAATGTTACCTTCCAACCTGTAAACACTAGGTATTTTAAAAATTTAGTTCTTTAATTTATTTCAACTGTGTATTATAGTTTCCTGTGTATGTCTTCAACTTCTTTTGTTAAACATATTCCTGAGTATTTTATTCTTTTTGATGCAATTGTGAATGGAATTGTTTTCTTTTTTTTTGAGTTGGAGTCTCACTCTGTCGCCCAGACTGGAGCGCAGTGGCCGCTCCCGGCCACCTCAGCCCCGACCTGCTGGGCTCGGACGATCCTTCCGCCTCAGCTTTCCAAGTAGTTGGAACTACAGGCGCGTGCTACCACGCCCAGCTAATTTTTGATTTATTGTAGAGATGAGGTCTCGCCAAGTTGCCCAGGTGGGTCTCGAACCCGCGGGCTCAGGCAATTCGCTCACCTCGGCCTCCCAAAGCCTGAGATTACAGGCTGAGCCACCGAGCCCGCCTGGAATTGTTTTCTTAATTGTTTTACTTACTCATTGATAATTCCTAGAATGACAACTGATTTTTAACCTTCATATCTAGCAGCAGTGGTGTCTTTTGCTCTGAACTAATTTATTGGTTTTAATAGTTTCTTTATTAGTTACCTAAGGGTTTCCTATGTACAAGACTGTGTCATTGGCCAGAGGTGGTTTTACTTCTTCCCTTCCAATCTGGATGCCTTTTATGTACTTTTCTTGTGTGATTTCTCTGGCTACAACCTCCAGTCCAGTGTTATGAGTAGCAAGAGCATGTATCTTGTCTTATTTTGTTTTGAGTAGCAAGAGCATATATCTTGCTGACCTTAGAGGAAAGCCATTCTGTCTTTCACTATTACTTAGGATGTTAGCCTTGGATTTTTTCATAGATGGTCTTTATCAGGTTGTGATAATGCTCTCCTGTTTCTAGTTGGTTGAGTGTTTTGTTTTTTAATCTTGAATGGATGTTGGATCTTGTAAAAAAAAAAAAAAAGCCTTTTCTGCATCTGTCCAGTAGATCATGTGACTGTTGTTTCTTAGTCTATTGATTGATGGGGTTATTGCATTGATTAATTTTCAGGTATTACACCAACGTGCATTTCTGGGAGTAACTGCTTTGTCAAGGTGTATACTTCCTTGTATTATGTTGCTGGTTGTGGCTTGCAAGCATTTTCTTCAGGATTTTGGAGTCTGTGTTTTAAAAAATATTAGTCTATAGTTTTCTTATGATATCTTTGACTGGATTGGGTCTTCAGGTAATATAGATCTTATAGAATAATTTCCTCCTCTGTTTTTAGAAGAGTTTGTGTAGGATTGTTGCTAACTTGTTTGGTAGAATTCACCAGTGCAGTCACGTAGACCTGATCTTTTCTTTGCTAGAAATGTTTCGATTGCTTACTTAGTCTCTTTATTTGTTGTAGTTCTCTACAAATTTTTTTTTAATTTAATTTTATTTATTTTAATTTTTTTGAGTTGGAGTCTCACTCTGTCGCCCAGACTGGAGTGCAGGGGCCGCTCCCAGCCACCGCAGCCTCGACCTGCTGGGCTCCGGCGATCCTTCCGCCTCAGCCTTCTGAGTAGCCGGAATTACAGGCATGCGCTACCATGCCCGGCTAATTTTTTAATTTTATTGTAGAGATGAGGTCTCGCCTGCCCAGGCGGGTCTCGAACCCGCGGGCTCAGGCAATCCACTCACCTCAGCCTCCCAAAGGCGCGGGATGACAGGCTGAGCCACCGAGCCCGGCTCTCTACAAATTTATTTTGTAGTTAGTTTCAAGAGTTTATGTCTTTTAAGGAATATTTCTATTACCTTTTTTGTTGTTGTAGTTGAAAGGTCCCTTGAGTTTCTTATTTTATTTTAGAGTCGGGGATACACGTGCAGGTTTGTTATTGAGCGATCACGAAGCTTAACCTTCTGTTGAACTCATCACCCAAACAGCAAACATGGTACCCAAGAGGTAGTTCTTCAACCCTTCCCCCTCCCACCCTTCCCCCTTTAGGAGTGCTCAGTGTCTGCTGTTCCATCTTTATGCCCACGGTACCCAGTGTTTAGCTCCTGCTTATAAGGGAGAGCATGCAGTATTTAGTTTTCTATTTCTGGGTTAATTTGCTTACAGTAATGGCCTCTAACTGCATCTACGTTGCTGCAAAAGACATGATTTTATTCTTTTTGATGACTGCATAGTATTTCATGGTGTGTGTGTATCAAATTTTCTTTATCCAATCCACTGTTGATGAGCACCTCGGTTAGTTCCAAACTATTGCATCTATGTTATCTGAGTTGTTCCCATAAAATTATTCATAGTATTTCCTTATAATCCTTTTTATTTCTTTAGGGTCCACAGTAATGTCCCCTCTTCATTCCTGAATTTAGTGTTTCAGTCTTCTCTTTCTTTTTGAGGGTCAGTCTAGCCAGGTTTGTCCATTTTATTGATTTTTTCAAAGAACCGACTTTTTATTTTCTTGATTTTTTTTTTAATGGTCTTTCTTTCTTATTCTCTAATTCATTTACTTTCATTCTGATCTTTATTATACCCTTCCTTCTCCTTGCTCTGGGTTTAGTTTGCTCTTATTTTTCTAACTTCTTAACCCGGAATGTTAAGGGATTGATTTGCGACGTCTCTTCCTTTTAGGGTAGGCATTTGCAGCTGTACATGCCCGCTAAGCACTGCTTTCATAGTGTCCCATGACTTTCGGTGTGTTGTCTGTAGACAAGCGTTGACATAACAGGCCTGAATGGCTGTCCCTTGGGAAGGACTGCATTGCAAGGTTAACCCTTGGCTGACATTTGGGAGGTTAGACTTTGGAGCTTACCTTCGTTCTCAGACTCACCAAGAGTGATGCCCGATCTGTCTGCACAAACCATGTGGCTTATGCTAAACACGTGCAGAACGTGGAACTGGGTATTTGCCAAGTGGAGAATGCTATGTTGCTGGCCCCAGCCAAACCCTAGGCCCTCAATCTCTAATGAGATGCTGGCAACACTTCACACATGTTGCTATCATTATAATTCGTTGCTGGGGGAGTTAAATGCATCCTGTGTGAGTCCACTGGGAGAGGACTTTCAGAAACTTGGAGCTGGTCTCCCCCAGTCCTCACCGCTGCGTCTTTTCCCTTTGCTGCATCTATGTGGTATCCTTTGGGCGAAGTAAATCATAGCCATGAGTGTGACTGCATGCTGAGACCTGCGAGTGCTTCTAGCCAACCTCCGACCGGTGGTTTTATTTTCATCCATCTCAAAGTATTTAAAAATTTTATTTGTGATACGTGTTCTTTGACTCTTTGTTTTTTAGGATTGTGTTCTTTAGTCCACATACTTATACATTTCCCCAGTTTCCTTTTTTATTGATTTTAAATTTCATTTCATTGTAGTTGGCAGACATACTTGTATGACTTCAGTCTTCTAATTTTATAGAGACTTGTTTCATGGCAGAACATACGGTCTCTCCTGGAGAAGGGTCCTTGGTGACGGTGTGTACTCTGCTGTTGTTGGAGTTTTCGGTAGATAACTTTTGGTCTAGCTGGTTGATGATGTTGGTTTACTCTTTTATTTCCTTGTTGATCTTCTGTCTGGTTCTATCTGTTTTTGAAAGTGAGGTATTGAAGTAGGCATATTATTGTCGACTTGTTTATTATTCAACAATAAAGGTCTAGTCTATTGTTTCTCCCTTTAGTTCTGTTAGGTTTTGCTTCATGTATTTTTGGGGCTTTGCTGTTAGATGCATGTATGTTTATAATTATTATGTCTTCTCGATAGATTAACCCATTTATCATTATAGAATATACTTAATTTTCTCTAGTAACCATTTTGTCTTAAAATCTATTTTGTCTAATAGTAGTGTAGCCACTCCAGCTCTCTTTTGGTTACTTTTTTACCTAGTACACTTTTTTCATATTTTTACTTTCAACCTATTTGTGTCTTTGAATCAAAACTGTCTCTCCTATAGACAGCATAACATGGAATCATTTTTAAATTCATTCTGCTCATTCTGCCTTTTGATTAGAGTGTTTAACCATTTACATTTAATGTAATTATTGATGAAATGAGATTGATATCTGCCATTTTGCTATCTGTTTTCTACAAGCCATGTCCTTTTTTGGTTTTTTTTCTTTCTCCATTAATGCCTTCTGTGTGTTTAATAGAGATTTTCTAGTGTACCATTGTAATTCCCTTGTCATTTCTTTTGCTATATTTTTTAAATTTGTTTTCTTAACAGGTTTCTGGGAATTGCAATTACTGTCTTGACTTATACAGTATTTTGGGTTAATACCAACTTAATTTCAACAGTGTAGAAAGTCTGTGCTTCCACATCATTTGTGTCTTCCCCCTTCTGCTGTGCCTTTATTGCCACACAGACTTAGTCTTTGTGCACTATAAGTCTGTCAGAACAGTTTTATAATTATTGCTTTATGAAGTTGTCTCTTAATTCTGATTGGAGAAAAAGAAGGTACAAATGAAAAAATACACTTACACTGTCTTTATATGTGTAGCTACCTTTACCAAGTGCTCTTTATTTTTTTCATGTTGATCTGAGTAACTTTCTAGTGCCCTTTTATTTCAACCTGAAGGACTCCCTGTGGTGTTTCTTGTTGGGCAGGTCTGCTAATGACAAATTACCCAATTTGTTTATCTTGGAATGTCTTAATTTTGCCTTCATTTTTGAAGGATGATTTTGCTAGATGTAAAGTTCTTGGCTGACATCTTTCCTTCAGCATTCTCCTGTTATCCCACTGCCTCTTGGCCTCCATGGTTTCTGATGGGAACATGTCTGTCCGTTTTTTAGAGACTTCCTTGGGCATGATGAGTCACTTCTCTCTTGTTGCTTTCAAGAGTCTTTGTCTTTGTATTTTGACAGTTTGACATCATGTGTCTCAGTGTGGGGCTCTTTGAGTTGCTCTTGTTTTTTTTTTAATTTCTTGGGTATGTAGATTCATGACTCTTGTCAAATTGAGAAACTTTTGGTCATTATCTTTTCAAATACTTTTTCCACACCTTCTACCCCTTTCTCTTTTGTCTCCCTCTCTACACCTGTTAGTATATTTGATGGCATTCCCCAGGACTCTTGAGGCTGTTCATTTTCCTTAGCACTCCTCAGATTTGATCATTTCTATTGATAAATCTTTGCGTTTGCTCCTTCCTCTGCCATCTCAAATCTTCTTTTGAGACTCTTTAATGAATTTTTCATTACAATTGATGTATTTTCAGTTTTAGAATTGTTCTTTGGTTTCCTTTTTAAAAAGCTTTCTCTATTGATATTCTTTGTTTGGACACCATCCTCATACTTTTATTTAGTTATTCAAATATATTTGAAATAGCTGATTTAAAATATTTTTAATAAATTTATCACTGGATTATTCTCAGGAACATTTTCTGTTGTTTTTTTCCTTGCTTGAGCCATATTTTCTTGTTTTTTTGGGTGTCTTGTAATATCTTGTTGAGTAATGAACATCTTAAATTGTATAATATGGCAACTCTGGAAACCAGATAATCCCCCTCCCAGCCCAGGTTTGTGTCTGTTGCTGTTTGTTTATTTATCGACTTTCTTGACCTAATTCTGTATTAATTGTTGTGTGAGGTTACTGAAGTCTCTGCTTGGTTATTTTAGTGGTCAGTCAGTGATTGGACTTACATTGCCCTAAATGCCTGGAACCGATAAGTCTCCAGGTCTTGCCAAGGGGCTCGTGTACACATCAGGGCAGACCTCTGATGCTTCTGCAAAGCTGACAGCTGTACCTTAGCCTTCCCTTCCTCCTGTGCAGAGTCTCACAGTCAGCCGGGTCTCACAGTCAGCCGGGTCTCACAGTCAGCCGGCAGTGAAAGCCTGGGCCTTCTCAGGCTTTCCTGAGCCTGTACGTAGCCCTGCAGTGCACCTGGCTTTCTAGAGTCCTAAGACTATGCCAGGGCTTTGCATAGCCCCTGTGGAGGGCTCATTCCCCACTTTCTGTTTTTAGGTTTTTTGGTCAGCTTCATATTTGTCCCAGAGCAGCCAGCTTTGCTATTGAAATCACCACTGATTGTTTTCCTTCAACACCCTGGTGGGGGGAAAAAACCACCACAAGGAAGACCCCGTGTCAGGTCCAGTCAAGGCAAGCAAGCCTTGGGAGCGGGGGATTCCCCCATTATATCTCCAGGGACCTGGCAGGCAGGGCAGGTAGGGCAGGTTTCCAGGGACAGGCTGTGGGTCTCCATGGCTGTGGCAGCTGTGAGCTGCCAGATTTCAGATGTGTGTGACTTTGGGGAGAGGGTGGGACAGGCCGAGTTAATGTTAAAGGAGGGTGCGATGGGAGTGAGTGAAACCCCCCACATGCTTGCTGTTCCTGCCGGGGCCAGTGGCTTTCCTTAATAAATGTTCCTCAGACTATCACAAGCCTTTGGCTAATTTCTCGAGTTCTAAAACAATTCTGACAGTTTTCATGGTCTCTGCCAGTGTCCTCGTGGTCATCGGAGGAACAGAATTTTAGAGGTTCTCACTACATCATCGTCCTTCCCTCAGCAGAGTCCGGTGTGACCTTGTGTCCTGTTACTGACAAAGTGTGCCGAGGTGCCTTCTGTCATCTGGTACATTAAGACGGACATTTATTGAAGTAGTATTTTTACAACCTGAAATATCGACGCCGCTGCACTCCCCAAATGTCATTCCTGCTGTGCTGTGCTCTGAGGACCCACCCAGGAGCCGGAGATCATGCTTGGTCTTAGGATGGCTGGCCCATGATGGAGCGGTGTCCGTTCAGCCCAGTCGCTGAGCCAACAGCCAGAACCACAGCGAATCAGGACACAAGCGCAGCTTTCAAGTAGTAAAACCATGTTCCCGAAGTCCCAGCATTACGTGTCTTACGTTTTAGGAAAACTTTCCTTCCACTCTGTGTAATTCAGGCGCATCACCAGGGGACATTTAGACTGTGCTGACAAAACCACGGGTTAGTTTGAACTTTCAGATGCTTGGCAGGATTTCAAGTACAGTAAGAGTTTGCCAGAAATGGAATCTAGGAGTCCTTTTCTCGAAGAAGAAAGAAAGAAAATAATCAACGTGTGTTAGGGAGCCAGAGATATTCTAACAGGCTGCTAGAACGTGGAATTGCCTTAGTGAAGTTTCAAAACAATTTTAGCTTTGGGGATGATTGGAAACCCGCCTCTCCAGGAGGCCCCCGGGAGGGTCAGGAGTCCGGTGGGCCATCCCACCCCCGCGGCCCCCAGCAGCCCTGCTGCCTCTCAGACCCCAAACACAGCCGCGATTGTTGCCGCCCCGGCTAATTATTAGTCTGCTCCACCAGCATGTGTGTGGATGTTTCAAAAGCAGTTTATGCCACACAAGCTCTTTCTTCATGTGATAATTGCAGCCTATTTGTCTTCATGTTTCGCAAGTGTTCCCTGTATAATGCCGGCCGGATTATGTAACAGCTTCTTGCTAACAGTGTTGCTTAAGAACAAACATGATGGATGGAGAGTCGGTGATTGTACGTGTGCCCTTGGCTCCCGGCGGCTTTGACCTTTTGCTTTTCTTACGTATGAAATAATCTTCTATGGAGCAAGGCCTCTTGTGTGTAACACAGATGCCAGGAGCCACTCAAGCAAAATATTTGCTTTCTGTTCTGACGGAGAGTTTTCATTGACACGCAGGAGGGGCACATCCACGGCAGCCCTGCGTGCGCCACAGGCCGGAGACTGAACGCTTCTCCCCCCGGAACCGCAGAGGAACGGAAATGCACGCTTCTCTGCCTTCTTTGGCTTAGTCGTTGGCAGTACTGCTGGCAAGTGACGGCTGGCCAGGACCGCGTGTCACGTGGTCCTCGGGAAGGCCAGTGGGAGGCATGGACGCTGGCCTGCTGTGCGGTTGTGGACTCTGGCCCGTGACACGTGCTTCGAGGCGCCGGCGCAGCGTTCCATGGCCGGTGAGCGGCCGCTTGCGCAAGAAGGCCCTTCGGCTTGCTGCGGGCGCTGCCACGATGAACTCCGTGGCTTCACTCTCACCGCACGGCCTGACGACGACGAGCTTCAGAAGCAGAGCGCGTCTTGTCTTCTTAATGTACACACCATAAGCGACTGCTTCAGCGCCCCTGGGCAACAGAGGAGAGCCTACCTGGCCACTGGGGAGCGGGGGCTTCACGGGGAGCAGGCGTGCCTGGATGCTCTTCTGCACCTTTTAGCTTTCTTCTGGTGCATGCTGGCAGGCTGCGGGGATGCAGGCCTGCTTGCACACTTATCACGGGACACGGAGTGAAGATCAGGGCCTTCACTCAACACGGAGGGGGCCACGGGGTGTGACTCTCACACGCCTCCCATGACTGAGGGCCGTGGGGACACTGGGTATGAGTCCAGACAGCTAAGGAGGGCGACGGAATGCTGCTTCGTTGCGATTTCTGGCTCGTTCTTCCCTGTGAGAGGCAGAACCTTCCCCAGAACCCGGGCAGACGGACCCGTCACGGATCCCAGCCCAGCTACAGACGGAGGAGCGACATCCTCCGCGGCAGAAGCCGGGACTCTCTGCCTCTCGCCTCTGGAGGCTCTGGTGTGGGGCACCATCCTCTGGGCCATTCCCGTAGACAGAGACTCGCCCGGCCGCCCGCCCCACCCCGGGGGCGGGGGGGGGGGGGCCCT
>NW_007247892.1:754195-758862 GCF_000164805.1 Carlito syrichta | reverse complement strand
GGGGGGGGGGGGGGGTGGGGGGAGCCCTGGGGCAGGCCTGGCTGACACTCCATGCCCCGTGCGCAGCCAGGATGGTGGGTGCTATGGTGGGAGGAGGGGACGTGGCTGTCCTGCCCCCAAGTCCAAGTGGCCACCAAGGCCAGCATCTCCCCCACAGTGCCCACTTGCCTCACGCGCCTCCTGCGTGGTGAGGACCACCTGAGTCCCACGCCTCCGTGCTCAGCTCGGGCTGAGGCCTGCCCCTCCAGCCCAGGTAGGCCACAGAGCGAGGCGCTCCCTGGGACGTGGCCGTGCCCCCAGCACACCATGGGCCCGGTGGAGGTGTGCAGGCCCAAGCGCTCGCCCGCATGGCCCTCTTGTTGCCAGAGGGACGCGCCCAGGCCAGCAGGTCTCAGGCATCGCTTGCTGACCTCTCTCCCCGGTGGCCGATGTGTCTCTCAGCTGGTCTCGCTGCATGGAGCTCCCTCTCGGACTTTCCCTGAAGGAACATGGGGGAGGACTTCTCCAAAGGGTCTTCACCACTTCATTTGCTCATTTGCTTCTTTCCTGCCCGTGTCATTTTAGTGGGTCCTGGGGATGCCATGGACCCCTCAAGCCTTCCTTGGCTTTCATAGATTTAATGCCGGGGGTGGTCCACTGCCAAGTGTGACGCTTGCGGGGATACAGTGTTTGAGTCTGGGTCACGGGAGCCCGAGGGTGCTCATTGGCACCCATCTTGGAGCCTGGGACTTGGAGCTTGGTGAGGGACAGGGTTACTCATCTACCCCATTCCCATCCCCCCCACCCCACTCCATCCTGCCCAGCCAGACCCTGGGCCAGTGTACTGGGGGCTCGAGTCAGCCAGAGAAGTGGGGCGACATGAGATGGCACTAGCGCCTGCATCAGAATCTTCTGGGACCAAATCTAACTGACCCAGTGGGAAGAGGGACTCTGAGGGCCTGGCCAGCCTCAGGGCCCCTGGGCCTGGGATCGTGGATGCTCCCGGGACTCTATGTCCCTCCTCCCAGACATGCCCCAGCCAGCACCCAGCCTCCCCACCCAAGAAGGGTGCTCTTCCACCACTGCTTGGCGCTGAGGGAAGGACTGGCCTCTGCAGGGTGAGGGGCTTCTAGGAGGACTTGGGTTTCAGTCCTAGGAGACTCCACGGGGGTGTGGTTGGGCCTGTCCCTGTGTGCTGGGTGATTAGTGCATTTGTTCACCTCTGGGCATGCAGTGTGCACAGATACTGCCGCAGGGCTTGGGGCCCCAGGACCACTGGTCATAGTGGGTTCCCCGGGTCCTTGCTAGCACCGTGAGTAGCTTGCTGGCACCGAGGGCTGGATTCCAGTGCGGGAGAGTTATGTCTGATGGACGTTGCCCGCCCAAAAGGTGTCCCTGGACTCCTGAGGCTTGTGCTGATGGAGACTGTCCACCCGAAGGTGTCCGGGACTCCTGAGAATGTGTCTGATGGGGACTGTTTCCCTAATGGCGTCCCTGGACTCCTGGAGGTTATGTCTCTGATGGAGACCATCACCTTGAAGTCATCCTGGACTCTTAAGCATGGTGTCTGATGGAGACTGTCCATTTCAAGTCATGCTGGACTCCTGAGGGTTGCCTCATTCTTATTTATGTTTTGAGTCAGGGTCTCATTCTGTTGCTCAGGCTAGAGTGCTGTGGCATAATCATGGCTTATGGTAACCTCAATCTCCCGGGCTCAGGTGATCTTTCCTCCTCAGCATCCTGAGTAACTGGGACTACAGACACATGCCTCCCAGCCCACCTAATTTTAATTTTTTTTTTCGGAGACAAAGTTTCTGTTGTCAAGGCTGGCCTCGAACTCCTGGGTTCAGGCAATCCTCTCGCCTCAGCTTCCCAGAATACTGGGATTATAGGCGTGAGCCACTGCGCCTGGTTGAAGGATGTCTTTGATGGAGACTGTCCACCCGGAGACGTCCTGGCCTCTTGAGGGTTGTGTCTGATGGAGACTGTCCCCCTGAAGGTGACCCTGGACTCCCAAGCTTGTGTCTGATGTTCACCTAAAGGTGTCTTTGCACTTCCGTACTCCTGAACTTGTGTTGATGGAGACTGTCCCCCTGGACTGCTGAGCTTGTTTCTGATGCAAGAAGTCCTTGGATTCCTGAGGGTTGTGCTGATGGAGATTGCCCACCTGAAGGCATTCCTGCACCCTGAACTTGTGTCTGATGGAGACTATCCCCTGAAGGTGTCCTAGACTCCTGAGCATGTGTCTGATGAGGACTGTCCACCTGAAGGTGTCCCTGGACTCCAGAGGGTGGTGTCTGAGGGAGACTGCCCCTGAAGGCATCCTGGTCTCGTGCTGGTTGCTTCTCAGTCTTTCTCTTGGCGAATGGGGGTGTCCAGTCACTCCTGCTGGCTCCTCAGAACATCTGGTCTCAGATTCAGGAATCGGGGTGGTCACTTTGTGGGGGGTAGATCCCCACGTTGTTGCTGCAGGACCATCAGGAAACACCATGCGGCTGTCTCTTCCTGGCAGCGTGGCCTGTTTCCTAAGCCCAGCCTTCAAGAGGGTCACCTGGTCTCCTTTCTTCTGAGCAATGGACCTAACGCTGGCATCACTGTCTGTCCACCTGGCGGCTGCCACTGGCTCGTGAGGAAGAGACCAAGGAAAGTCACCAGCCAGCACCTCCCAGGCTTGATTCTAATTCCTCCCTTTTCAGAAGAGACTGGTAGTAACCCTTTTTCCTGGTACCTTTGATGGCTCCATGTGGCCGCAGTGGCCAGCAGGGTTGTTTGTGATGAGTGGCCGGTGCCATGTGACCTTCAGACCCCACTGTGCTTCTGACAGGCCTTTTCTTCTGCTCATCAGGAGAGCTGGGCACTCGCCCGGCTGATCCTTGGTGCTGAGGACACGTGTTTGCAAACCCGAGACCTCTGACCCCAGCCGCTTGATTCCGACCCCCAAGCCCAGGCCCTTCACTCTAGCCCCGGCGCCAGTCTCCAGCTTCCTGACCCTGGCCCCAGCCGGCCCCCAGCCCTTGGTCCCTGACCACAGATTCTTGATTCCGGCCCTCTGATCTCAGCCTCCTGACCCTGGCTCCCTGACCCCGGCTTCCTTACCCTGGCCTTCTGCTCACATCTGGCTTCACCAAAAACCAGTGCAGTGAACAAATACTCTCTTTTGGACTGTGCTCCTGGGTGATCTGTTCCCCACAGCCCAGCTCCCCGGAGCCCAGGCCGAGCCAGGAGTCAGGCAGGGGAGCAGGCCCTGGACACGGAAGCAGGGCCCGGGTGGGAGCAGGACCTGGGTGCGCGTCGGGGCTGGACGCGAGGCAGGGCCTGGGTGCAAGCCGTGCCACGGTCTGCGTCAGGCTGCCTTCCTCCTGCAGGGAGCACAGGATTGCTCGATGCTGCCTTCCCAAGAAGGCGTGCTGGGTTTGGCTTCTGCGTGTGTGTGCACGTGTTTCCTTCGGGCGATGATTCTGGAAAGTATTCAGAGGCCAAACGCAGTGATAAGCGAGAGGCTTCCCTGCCGGCTTCGTGCGTGGGTCCAGGGTCTCGGGGCACACGGGGTTCTGTGAGAAATAACATGGCCACCGTGTGTCCAGGATCCCCAGGGACCCACCGGCTCACCTGTGGAGGAGGCTTGTTGTCTGGCTGTGACACGGGACCCGCCCCGTGTCATCCACACTCTCCCTCACAGAACTCTCTTGCACCTCCTACAGGAGGAAATGGCATTTTCCATGCGGCTCTTCAAGGGCAGGCTGGAGGCTAAAGCCAGTCCAGTGTGGCCGGGTGGTCAGGCCGCGGCACGCAGGGACCCCCAGCCCTCCGCGCCCCTCCCTGAGCTGCAGCCCTTGGAGGGCCTGCACAAGCCCCGACCCCTGGCAGGTGTCATTTCCAGGAGGCCTCGCGGCTAGTCCACCAGGTCCTGGGTCTGGCTGTATTTCAGCACCAACCGCATTTCCACAGAAGCGTGAGTCATCACCCAGCGGCCGCGGGGGGGGGCTGCCCCCACAAACCGGAAAAGGGGGGGTGCGGTGTGGGGGAGGACCTCTCACAGCCTCTGCGTCGCTTCCTTTTCCAGAGGTTAATTTTTATCTTCGCAACCAAGATTAGGTCAGATGACCTTTCTAGAAGAAATCTATTTCAATACGCAGGATTGTTTGAACTTTTTTTTTAAGCTAAGGACACTCTTTTGTGGTTCTCATTTTATAAATAGCATACATGAATAGCTGAATAATGGGCATGTAAAATGCCGACTGCCAGGGCTGCTCTTGGTGCCCCCAAATGCCACTTGTGGACACGCACGAGGACCCTTGGTCCCATGCGTGGGATCCTGGGGGGCTAGTCAGGTATGCCCAGCCCGGAGCCTGGCGCCCGGCTCGCCACTCCGAGCAGATGGTGATTTTCAGGCGGAATGCTATTCTGGTGCACTTATTTAGGGAAAGGATCCAAAAATAGACCTGAATGAGCGTAACCTGCAAAAATAAGTTGTCAGCTTCTTTTTGCTCCTGCTGGGCTGAAGACAAAGCTGTCAGCAGTTTCTGGGGGCGGGGGGAATCTGTGTACGTTCTTTTTTTAGGGAAAGCTCTCTCCTAGGCCTGCAACTGAGGCCCCTTAAATCTTTAGGCATCAACAGGTCACCATCTGTCATTCCAGAGACTCTCAGATTGGTGAGCCCTCTCCCACTTACGGGGAAGAGGGGAGGG
>NW_007247892.1:747380-754175 GCF_000164805.1 Carlito syrichta | reverse complement strand
GGGGAGGGGGAGGGGAGATTGTTTGCCCCATTGACATCAAGCTTGGGGAGAGAATGGCACCACTGGGCTCACAGGTGTCCTCAGATTCATGGGTATCCCCAGGCTCGTGGGTGCCACCAGGTTCACGGATGCCTCTGAGTTCGTGGATGCTGCCAGCTCGAATCTGACTACAAGATCAGGCCCAGGTTCCCCCTGACCCATCGCCCAGATCCCAGGGTCTTTTATAAGGAGCAGTCAAGATCCCCAGAGTCTGGGCTCAGAAACAGGGATGGCGGTGGGGTCATGACCTCAGTCAGCTGCTCTGGGAGCTGCAGGTCAGCGTTCGCACCTTGGCTGACTTGGACGCCATTGCCCAGAACACTGGATCTTAAGCAGGTTCGTGGCACGTCCAGACCTTTCTAGAAGGCACGTGGGGAAGCCTTTGTGCAGCACACATTGTGTTCCAGGAGCCATAGGGCTGTGTCCCAGCTCAGAGCCAGCACAGCTTTCTGTGCAGTGACCCCACATGCCAACATCATGGTGCAAACCCAGAGGAAGTCAGAGGGGGTACCGAGCCCAGCTCATCCTGGGATAGGCTTCGTCCTGGAACACGGGAAACCAATGGAAGGGGCACCTCTCAGGAGAAGAGCGGGTGTGGACAGTGCCCAAGCCCAGGCCCCTTTGGATGTCACCTGTCCAGGCTATGCAGGTCTGGGCTCCCTCCAGTGCCCGCCCCAGCTGAGGGCTCGCCGTCCCAGCAAGGGTCTGCACATCTGAGCAGGAGGAAAGGGCTCTGGGCCGTGGAGACCCATGAACTGAGTGGCTTTAAACCTGCAAAGCTGTGTCGTGCAGCCTCGCCCAAGCCTTCCCAGCCATGACTCCTTGCCAGACTGTGCCCCCAAACCAGATAACTCACCTGCAGGGCACAGGTTCTGCTGCTCAGATGCACTCTTCTCTCCGCCTTTACCAGGGTGTCACCCCCCCATGCTTTGATAAACAGATGGAAACAGACCCCAGGCCCCGCCTCCCAACACACATGTACACACACACACACACACACACACACACACACACACACACACACACACGGTGTGCTGAGTGGTTAATCCCGGGCAGGGGCTGTGGCCCCCACTGACAGGCCACCCCTCAAGGTGGGCAGAGCCCAGGCTGGTGCCTGAGAGGTCCCGGCGGACGTCACTGTGACCCTCGGGCCTAGACAGGCAGTGTTGGCTGCTCCTGCCTTCTCCGTCCCTTGGGAAACTTCCAGTTGTGGTGTGGGGCGAGGCTGCTGCCTGCCCACCGTGTGGTTCTCGGGAGAAAGTGCTGGCGAAAGGGAGGACTCGGAGGAACCTGCCTCTAGACACGGTCACACCAGACCCATGGTGGTGATGACGAGAGTGGTGGCTGCAGGGCAGTGAGGGCGGCGGCCACGCCCCTTGCAGCGAGGGCTGCAGTCAGTGACGTGACATGCCAAACGCCATACGTTAAAGTGTTTCCAGCCAGGCGTGGCGGCACATGTCGGTAGTCCCAGCTACTCCTAAGGGTGAGGTGGGAGGATTGCCTGAGCCAGGAGGTGAGGCTGTGGTGAGCCCTGACTGTGCCACTGCACTCCAGCCTGGGCAACAGAGTGAGACCCTAACCCAGAAAACAAAAAGTTTCTATTCTCTGGCAAAAAGAGTCAAGTTCTAGGAATTTGCCCTAATCGAGGGTATGCACAGAATGCTGATTCCCAAGAGTGGGGCGTCCCCGCTAGGGAGATGGCAGACAGCTTGAAGTGCACGCATGCCACGCAGCAGCTGGGAAGCACAAGGTAGAGGAGCGTGTCACTGCCGTGGAGGAATGTCCACCCCATGCTGTGTGTTGGAAGGTAGTTTGCACGCACGAGCACAGCAGAGCGCTGTGTTCGTGCACTGCACACGTATGTAAGGCATATGTACACACACCTGTCCTAAGTCTTCC
Source organism: Carlito syrichta (assembly GCF_000164805.1). Taxonomy (NCBI): domain Eukaryota; kingdom Metazoa; phylum Chordata; class Mammalia; order Primates; family Tarsiidae; genus Carlito; species Carlito syrichta. The sequence goes on along the minus strand of NW_007247892.1, from coordinate 752,237 downwards.
ACCACGGCTGCTGGAACACACCACCACGCACGTGGCCTTGAGTGGCATGTGCCGTGGCCTGACAGTTCGGCAGGTTGGAAGTCCGAGGCGGATCTGACGAGAGGGTGCTGGCCAGGATTGATGAAAAGATGCCAAACTCCATAAGATGCTTTGAGGTGGTGTGTCCTGAACCTGACCGCGTGGCACAGACACCCGGAAGGTTCCTGCACGACCCCTGCCCATCCCAGCCACCTAAACCAGTCTCCGGCCACGTAAACCCAGCCGTGGGCATTTCCAGCTGCCTGGGTTACTGTCATGGCACAGCCACGCACGGCGACGTGTGTCAGGGATGGAGCGAAGGACGAGACCTCAGACAGGGAGTGCTGGTTCCAGGGGGCCCGGGCGTGCGTGACCCTGAGAACCCCACACGCCAGCAGGCCCCCCCAGAAGCGACTGGCCCGGGCTGCCGCTCGCTGGTGGAACAGCGGGCAGTTCACGTCAGCGAGGCCGGGCGGAAGCTGTTGCAGGTCTAACCGAAGAAGCCTTCGGCTCAGGAGCCCGGCAGGCAGAGGGGCCACCTGTGCCACACGGGGCTGTGTCCTCTGGGGCTGTGCACACGTGGAGGCGTTCTGGCAGCCACACACATCCCTGGAGCCAGGAGAGGATGCTTGCATTCTTGTGTCGGTGGCAGAACTGAAGACAGAAATCAGAAAGCGGGGGAGGGGGAGAGACGGAGGAGAGAGAGACAGAGACAGAAAGACAGAGATGGAGAAAGACAGAGGGAGGGAGAGAGACAGAGAGAGCGAGAGAGAAGATAGAGAGAGACAAAGAGAGATGGGAGAGAGAGACAGAAAGATGGGGGGAGAGAGAGAGAGAGGGAGAGACGGGGCAGAGAGAGACACACACACATACACACAGAGACAAAGATGAAGAGAGAGAGACAGAGGGAGAGAGACAGAGATAAAGAGAAAGACAGAGATAGAGGGAGACAGAGAGAGGGAGAGAGACAGAGAGACAGAGGCAAAGAGACAAAAAGACAGAGAGGAAGAGAGACAGAAAGAGATGTGGGAGAGAGAGAGACAGAGACAGAAAGACAGAGATGGAGAGAGAGGAAGAGAAATGGGGGAGAGAGACAGAGACAGAGAGTCAGAAAGACAGAGATAGAGGGAGACAGAGACAGAGAGAGGGAGAGAGACAGAGAGAAAGAGAGGGAGACGGAGAGGTGGGGACTGGGCAGAAAGGCTGAACGGACGTCTCGGAGCTTCACCCTCCAGGCGGGAAGGTGATGCCGTGGCGCCGTGGCTGGCAGTGCCCCATTATTTCCCGAGCCACGGGTGGCAGCTCCGGGCTCCAGTGTCCCCAGGACTGCGGGCCGTGCTTCCTGGGAAGTGGGCCGCTGTGTGCCCCTGTGGGGTGGTCCCGTGCCTCCGCCAGGAGCCCATCTGTGCCATCCCACGGGGGAGAAGCCGCTGGCACCGTCTTGCCCTCGGGGGAGAGATGTCACGTCTCTCATTTTTAAAGTGACAACCTTAAAGATAAAATACTTAAAAAAAAAAGAAAGAAAGAAATTAAGAAACACTCTTCCCCACTTGCAGCCGCTTGAAGCCGCTGTCCACACCTGCTGGGCCTGGCACTGAGTAGCACGGCAGACAGTTCCAGTCTGGGCTGTGCACAGGGGCTTCCTGGCCTCAGAGTTCAGCTCAAGGAGGTCACTCGACCAGTCCCGCCTCAGTTTCCTGATCTGTGAGATGGAGGTCGCCATGGCCACCCCCTAAGGGGACCGTGAGGAGGGGTCCGTGCAGGGACATGGCATCTGTAAGTGCCTAGGATGGTGCCCAGCACCACGGCCTGTCTTCACTGCTGAGATTCCCAGTTACTTCCTGTGCTCATCAAAGCAGATGCACGCTCGCAGCCACACACACACATGTGCACACACATGACACACACACAAATACACACATGCATGCACACATGCTTACATGTGCACACACTTTCACAAGCCCATGCACGCGTGTATTTGTGCACACACAAACCCACACATACCTGTGAGCACACAGGTGCTTCTATCAAACAACAGTTTCACACTCTACAAAGAGGTCACAGTTGTGTGCTGTGCCCTCACATGGTGGGTGTTTTCTCAGCCAGTGCCCACGCTCCTGCCCACGGGCCACTGTTCATGCTGGCTGGTCCCCCTTGCGTGGACATGGAGGCTGTCCCAACCTTCCACAGCCAGGCTTGCCATGTGTTGGGTGCCCCTTCCCTGTCCCCTGCCACTGTCCATCCATCTCCCGTCTGCACCAACCGTATCCTGCGAGCGCCTCTGTCCATGTCCTGGCCCTGCCCTCCCAGCGTGGGAACCCGCTCTTGCTGTTTCAGTGTGCGTGCTCTTGATGGTCACTTATGCACCGGTTTCTAATGAACTTGTGCGATGTGTAGGCACCCTTGTGAACACCGTCCATGTGCTTGTGGCCAGCACTGCCTGTCTTGTAGCCGACCCCGTTGTTCAGATGACCCGCAGCTGGCTCAGGCCAGCACCGGCCAGCTCAGCACATCCAAGCAGAGAGAGCTCTGACGTGAAACCTCACTGTCACTTTAGTGTGTCTGACGTCCTTCATTGGCCCATGTGTGCTGAGCCCCCGTCCGTGCCAGGCTTATACTCTTAGGCTTTTGTTACATCAATCGACAACCGTTTGAAGGCATCCCTGCCCACGTAGAGCGTCTGCTCTACCCCAAGTCGTGTCTGAACGTGGGACCCGCAGGGAGGGCCATGCAGACGTGGGCGGTGGTGGCCCGAGGGCTACGGCACCACTCCGCACGCTCCAGGGGCCTCAGGAATGACCAGCAGACAGCCTGGAAGCCCCGAGCTGCTCTTCACCCAGACGGGGAAGCACACGGTGCCCACCCCACCCACAGTGCCCTGAGGCTGACCCCGGCCTGTCTCCAGGGGAAGCTTAGAGGAGACTGACGGGCCCTCCCTTCCCACATTCAGGCATCAGGTCCCACTTGGGGCCGGTCTCCTCCCGGCCTTGCTGAGTGGGGCCCGGGCAGACAGTGGGTGGGGCTGCGGTGAGGCCAGGCCCCTCTGTCCCCCTCTGTCCCCACTGCTCTTGCTTGAAGGAGTGGGGTTGGCCCTCGCCTCCCAGCTCCTCGCTGAAGCACACCAGGCACGGGCTTTGGCGGCTCATCCGTGGCCGAGACTCCTACCTCTGAGCCGAGCGGCTGGCCACGCAGGGGCGCTTGTCACAGGCCGGCAGGCTGGGGACAGCTGGTTCAGTCGGGATCGCCCGGCAGTGTGGCTGGGAAAGGGGATGATTCTCCAAGTCCATAGGGCTTCCCTGCAGTGGGACTGAGTAGTGGCATCCAGAGCTGGCCGGCAGTGGCCATCCACAGGCCTGTGACCTGGGCCGGATGAGGGGTGGGACCACGCACACGGGTCCTCCCGGGGGTGGGTGCTGGCCTGGGCGGCTGGGGGTCAAGACGCAGCCCCCATGCAGTGCAGGGGGAGCCAGGCGTGCCCACGGGTGGTAATGGCAGAGCTGGCAGCAAATGTCCAAGGACCTGGCGGCTCCAAACAGCACAGCCACGCTCACCCACTGCCCAGGAGGGGAGTCTGAGGTTGGCCTGGGGGGCCAAGGTTAAGGCGGGCAGGGCTGGTTCCACGCCCTGTGTCCACAGCTCCCGGCCAGGGCTCTGCCTCCCGGTGCACGACTGCCTCTGAGACTATCCTCCATAAACCTTGAACTTGATCACTACCGCCCAGTTGGGTTGCCAGGTCAGGGCACATCCACAGGCCCCAAGACATGGGCGTGGATGTCCTGGGGGCCACTTCAACGGGGTCATCCCTTGAAGGCGGAGGCACTGGATGGGACACGTCCTGAGTCTGGGCCAGTTTTGGGGCGGCACCACACCTGCTCCGGGCCAGGATGTCTCCAACCTGGCCCAGCTCTGCACTGGGCAGCTCTGAGTGTAGCCATCCTCTTGTATGACGCGGGTCCTGAGGAGTCCTAGACTGCTGGGTTGGCCAGAGCAGAGGCCCTGGGGCAGGTAGGGGAGCGGGACGGGAAGCCGACCATGTGTTGTGAAGGGTCCCCTGCCCGGCAGAGTTGGGCACACAGCTCAGGCACTGTGGGCGCCCGGGACCGAGAGTTCCAGAGGACGCGCTGCTGGGGTGACTGTGAGAGCCCACAGTGAGAGGACAAGGGGGACCCGCCCAGCCCTGGGCTGCGGCAGCTGTGGGTGCCCATGCCACGGGGCTCTCCCTCGTCCTCTCTGCCCCTCTTGTGGTCACTTCGGTGAGGGCCTCCCTCGGTTCTGTGAGACCACGACTGAACCACTGCACCTCTGTCCACCCACGCCCGCCGGGGCCCACCGCCTGCTCCTGGGGGACCGAGCCTGATGAAGGGGCAGGGGTGAGGCGCCCACGGTAGGCAGGCTCCAGGTGGTGGTTTCCAGATGCATCGGAAAGTTCGAGATGCCTGGGGTCCGCCGTGTGACCACCTGGCCTCTACCCAGAGGCTCACTTGACTCTTGCGCACTCAGCCCCGTCGCCTGGCCACACCCAGCTCTGGCACAGCCCAAACCGCTCTCAGACAACTGCAGACCTTGGGCTGGGTCACGACTCCTGTGTCACCAACGCGGCACCCCCTGTGACAGACGAGGTCCCCTGTGGACTGACCCCTGGGAACAGCAGGAACTTACCTGTGACTCCTGGAATACTCCCTGGCGGGGCTGAGCACCAAGCAGAGTGTCCTGAGAGTCCAGGGCCAAATGTTGGGTGTGTGCATGGGGCCGACTTCCGGGCGCCTCTGCCCATTCCGTGCCCTGGTGGCCCCGCCGTACCCTGGTGGCCCCGCCGTGCCCGCCGTGGGGCCTGTAGCC
>NW_007247892.1:746991-747360 GCF_000164805.1 Carlito syrichta | reverse complement strand
TCCTCCCCCACCAAACACCACGGGGCCCACAGAGAACACAGCAGCACACGTGCTGCCCCTGCGTCCCCACCTGGGTGGAGCTGGGGGCTGAGCCCAAAGTACCCAGAAGCCCCCAGCACTCCCGCCAGGTCCGAGCCTAGGTGAGTCCCTGCTGTTGCCCACGGAGGAGCACCGGGCACCACCACCTCCATTTTCACAGGTCCTCCTACCCCCCATCCCCTGCTCCAGCTGTCGCCGGGGCTTTCCGGGCCCCGCAGCGGTGGGGAAGAGGGGCCAGCATGCTTCTGGAAGCAGATCTCAGCCTGTCAGTTTTGTAGAGGAAAGCCTTCCGGGAAGCAGAGAGCCTGCCTGACCGTGGTGGGTGCGGGG
>NW_007247892.1:735486-746971 GCF_000164805.1 Carlito syrichta | reverse complement strand
GTAGCCCAGGGCTGACAAGGAGGGTGTGCGGGGGGGGCCACGCCGTGGAGCCTGGCGCAGAAGCCACGCTCGCCCCTGCTGCCCCTCTGAGTCGTACAGCTCCAGGACGCCTCCTCTGTGCCCTTTTCCGCCCCACTGAACTCCCCACGGCCCGAGCTGTTTCCCCCATCTCCGATCCCTCCCACGTGGATGTCACCCTGACAAATCGCAGAGAAACAGGCGCTGTTGCCTGCCAACACACCTGCCGGGGCCAGATGCCACAGGCTGCGTGAGACCAGATGCCGGCCTGACGCCGGGGCTTTCCGGGCCCCGCAGCGGTGGGGAAGAGGGGCCAGCATGCTTCTGGAAGCAGATCTCAGCCCATCGGTTTTGTAGAGGAAAGCCTTCCGGGAAGCAGAGAGCCTGCCTGACCGTGGTGGGTGCGGGCCCCCGGGTGCTGGTGGCACGGCCCTCCTAACCTCCTCCCCCACCAAACACCACGGGGCCCACAGAGAACACAGCAGCACCTGCGCTGCCCCTGCGTCCCCACCTGGGTGGAGCTGGGGGCTGAGCCCAAAGTACCCAGAAGCCCCCAGCACTCCCGCCAGGTCCGAGCCTAGGTGAATCCCTGCTGTTGCCCACGGAGGAGCACTGGGCACCACCACCTCCATTTTCACAGGTCCTCCTACCCCCCATCCCCTGCTCCAGCTGTCGCCGGGGTCCTCCGTCCCCATCCGCCCAGCGGGGCCTGTGGCCAAAGCATGCCCAGATCCTGGCATCTCCTGGCTCGCTACCCGAAACCCTTCTCTTCACTCAGAAGACATGAGGATGTGAGAGGGTGTGATTGACGGCTCAGAGACCACTCTGGGGCCATTGCAGAAGACTTATCCATCCCTGCAAGCCATCAGGAACCGCCTCCGGGTACTGACGACCCGCAGTGGCTTCCAGGACCAGTGCCATCCAGCCGTGGTCCCACCAGTGGGAGGAGGGGCCGCTCCTTTCGGTGATCTCCAGCCTGTCTTTGTGGATGCTTGTGTGACTACGAGGACAGTCACACTTGCCACTGCAGTCCTGCAGAGTTGCCAGAAAGTTCTTCCCGCTTCCTTTCCATCAATCCGTCTTGTCTCGTCACTGCAGTGGTGTGCAGTGACCAGGTTCACAGGCCACACTGGGGCGCTGGCAGTGCTTGCCCCTCCTCCACGCATGTGTCTGCGTCAGCCATGGGCAGCCTTTTCACTGTCCCGGTGGTCGACCAGAGCTGCCACACTGACGTCCACTGTGAGGCCATGCGCCCAGTGTCGCTCAAGCACCCTCGGCAGCTCTTCCATAGCTCTGTGTGCCAGCTCTGTGGGACTCTCCGCGGTGCCGGCTTACATGGTCTGGGTCTTTGGTGGAAGCACCCTTTGCTCTCCAGGTATTCAGAGCTCGGGTATTTTGAGTGGGAAATTGCTGACCTGCAGGTGGGGACCACAGCTGTCAAAGCAGAGACCCCAGGGCCTGCCTCCGTGAACCCGTCATGGTTCTTCTCCTGCAAATCCCCTTCCAGCACACTGCACTTTCCAGGGTCCTACTTCCTACAATTGAATTTCTGCTAATCCAATAATTTGGTTTTCCATGTTTCTTTGCCAGATTTAAGGGTTTTTTTCATCTTAAAAAATAATGTATTACTGAATTTGGCAAGCTCTTACACACATCACGGAGTGAAGTTCAGCATCATCGAGCTAAAAGTGGCTCTCGTGGCCTTAAATGAGCCATTTCTGTCACGGTGGGGCGTGTTCCCGGCAAGGCTCACAAGAGTGTCTGTCGACTTGCTGGCTTTGGTGCTTCGGATCGTCCTTGCTGCGGGAGGAGGCATGTGCTGCTGTGTTTCGGTTACGCCGGTCCCAGAAGCACGTCGAGACTGTTCCCTCTCCCTCTGTGTCCCGGAAGGGCTTCTACGTGGTTGGGGGTTTTACCTCTTTGGAGTTGATGGAGTTCACGTATGAAACTCCCTGGGCTGGCATGTCCTTGGTGGGAAGGCTGGTGACAGCACATTCCATGTCTTTCATGAACGCAGGGCTGTCTAGATGCTCCCCTTCGTCTTGTGTAGATTTTGGCACCTCGGACTTTTCAAGGAATCCGTTCACTTGGTTCGGCTGCCAAAACGGTGTAAAGTTGTTCACAGCATTGGCCTATGATCCCTGTGGCAGCTGGGACGCTGAGCTGACAGCCGGCCTTTCACGTGTGATGCTTGCGATGTGCGTTCTGTTGCTATTTTCTTTTTCTTATTGCCTAGTTATGCGTTTATGTATTCTGTTGCTTCTAAAGCACTAGGATTTAGCTTTGTTATCTTTTTCTGGTGTTTGCTTTCTGTTTGGGTGCATTCTGCTCTTTCTACCTTGAGTTGACTTTGCTCTTCTTGTTTCAGCTTCTTGAGGTGGAATCTGTGGTTGCTGCTCTTAGGTGTTTCCTCTTTCCTAAGGTGAAAGTGTGAACTTCCCTCCCAGCACTGCCTCGCCTGTGTCCTGTGCACTTTGACATGTTGTGTTTTCATTATCAATCAATTTGAAGTATTTTAAAAATTCCTGGTCATTGACTTTTTGAAACATGGATTCTTTAGAAGTGTGTAGGTTGATTTTCAAATATTGGAGGGGCTTTCCTGGGTAGACTATTGGTTTCTAGTTTGATTCTGTTGCAGCCAGAGAACCTACTTTGTGTGATTCAGACATTTTTAAATTTTGAGAGTTGTATTATGGTCCAGCATATAGTCTTAGTGATGTTCTGTGTATTTCACAAGAAGGCGTGGTGATACATAAATAGCAGTTAGGCTAAGGTATATGCTGACCCCTTCCTCGATGTGTCTGTTGGTGTGTCTTCAACATGATTGGTCAGGCCGGGCGCAGTGGCTCAAGCCTGTCGTTCCAGCACTTTGGGAGGCTGAGGTGAGGGGAACTGCTTTAGCCCACAGGTTCTAAAACAACCTGGGAAACTTTGCCAGACCTCATCTTCACAATAAATCAAAAAATTAGCCGGGTGTGGTAGCGTGTGCCTGTAGTTCCAGCTACTTGGAAGGCTGAGGCAGAAGGATTGCCGGAGCCCAGCAGGTCGACGCTGGGATGGCTGTGAGCGTGCCACTGCACTCCAGCCTGGGTGACAGAGTGAGACTCCAACTCAAAAAGACCAAAAAACCCTGATCGGTCAGTTGCTGAGAGAGGATGTTCAATCTCTTACTATGATTGTGAAATTGTTTCTCCAACAAACTCAGCAGAGAAAGGGACTTCTTCCCCCTGATAAAAGGCATCTGTGAAAAACCCGGAGCTAGCACAGTGCAGCGCTTATGGTGAAACATTGAGCTCTTTCTAAGGAAGTAGACCCCGCTCCCCACATCACTTCCAGTCAAAACTGTACTGAGAACCTAGCTATAGCAGAACAAGATAAAAGGTGTAAAAGACATACATATCGGTGGGGGAGAGGTAAAACTGTCTCTATTTGAACATGACATAACGGTTTACATAGAAAATCTCCAGGGAGTTATAAAACCACTAATATAAGTTGCAGGGTATAGTAATTGATTACACATGTATATACTAGCAGCAGACGATTAGAAAATGGAATTTTTTAAAAAGTATTTACAACAACGCCAACTAAAATATTTTTTACAATACTTGACAAAAAAGGTAGCAGTCCTCTTCACAGAAAACTTTAGAACATTGCTAAGAGAGACATTTAAAAAGATCTGAATATCTGGAGAGACATCATTTCAACTCTTGAATGGATTGGAAGACTCAGTAGTGCTAAGATATCAGTTTGCCTAATTATTACTTTTGTACAACTTTACGGGGTACAAATGTAATTTTGTTACAATGCATAAATTGTGTAGTGGTGAAGTTAGGGCTTTCAGGGTATGTATCATCTGAACATCATACATTGCACCCATTAAGTAATTTCTCATCATCCACCTCCCTTACCCTTCCAAGTCACCATTATCATTTTATTTTCTACGTCTGTGGGTACCCACTATTTAGATTCCACTTATAAGTGACAACACGTGGTATTTGACTTTCTGTTTCTGAGTTGTTTCACTTAAAATAGTGGCCTCCTGTTCCATCCATGTTGCTGCAAAAGACATGATTTCATTCTTCTTTATGATTGAATAGTATTCCATTGTTAAAACACACTACCTATCCTTTATCCAGTCATCCATTGATGAACACTTAGGTTGACTCCATATCTTTGCTGTTGTGAATAGTGCTACAATAAAAATATGAATGCAGGTGTCTTTGTGATGTAATGATTTCTCTTCCTTTGGATAGATAGCCAGGAATGGGATTGCCGGATTGAATGGTAGTTCTATTTTTAGTTCTTTGAAGAATCTCCGTGTCGTTTTCCACAGAGAGTGTACTAATTTACATTCCCACCAACAATGGATAACAGTTCTCTTTTCTCTGCATTTGCACCAGCATCTGTTTTGTTGTTGTTGTTTTTATAGCCATTCTGTCTGGTGTAAGATGATATCTTATTGCAGTTTTAATTTGCATTTCTCTAATGACCAGTGATGTCGAGCACTTTTTCATATGCCTTTTGGCCATTTGTGTGTCTTCTTTTGAAAGATGTCTACTCATGTTCCTTACCCGTTCTTTAATGGTATTATTTAGATTTTTCTAAAAATTGAGTTGTTTGAGTTCCTTGCAAATGATGGCTATTGGTCCCTTGTTGAATGAACAGTTTACAAATATTTAATCCCACTTTGCGAGTGTCTTGGCTATGTGGATTATTTCTTTTGCTGTGCAAAAGCCTTTTAGTTTAATGAAGTCCTATTGTTCTATTTTTGTTTTTGTTGCTGGTGCTTTTGAAGTCTAAGTCATGAATTATTTGCCTAGACTAGTGTCCAGAAGAGTTTTCCCTAGGCCTTCTTGTATTTTTTTATAGTTTCATGTCTTACATTTAAGCCTCTACTTCATCTTGAGTGATTTTTTTAATATGATGAGAAACAGGGGTCCAGTTTCATTCTTCTGCATGTGGCTATTCAGTTTTCCCAGCACCATTTATCAAAAAGCTTGTCATTTCCCCATTGTATGTGCTTGTTGACTTTGTCAAGGACCAATTGGCTATAAATATGTGGCTTTATTTCTGGGTTCTCTATTCTGTTCCTTGAGTATATGCGTCTATTTGTATACTAGTACCATGTTGTTTTGGTTACTATAACCTTGTAGAATAATTTGAAATCAGGTACCTCTCCAGCTTTGTTCCATTTGTTTAGGATTGCTTTGGCTATTCTGGCTCTTTTTTTGTTCCATATGAATTTCAGAATTGTTTTTCTCTAAATCTGTGAAAAAATGATATTGTTATTTTTATGGGGAATGCACTGAATCTGTACATTGCTTTGAGCAGTATGGCCATTTTAGTGATATTAATTCTTCTCATCCATAAGCATGAGGTGTTTTTCCATTTGTTTGTGTCATCTGCGATTTCTTTCATCAGCATGTATAGCTTTTTCTGCAGAGGTTCTTCACTTCCTTGGTTAAATATATTCCTAGACTTTTTTTTTGTAGTTATTGCAAATGGATTGCCTTCTTGATTTGGCTCTCATTTAGATCATTATTGGTGTGTAGAAATCCTGTTGGCTTTTGTGTACTGATTTTGTATCCTGAAACTTTGCTTAATTCATTTATCAAATCAAAGAGTTTCTTGTTGGAATTTTTAGGTTGTTATAGATATAAAATCATATCATCAGTAAGCAGGGATAATTTTACTTCTTCTTTTTCGATTTGGTTGCTATTCATTTATTTAAAATATGGAACACTTCACAAATTTGCGTGTTTTCTTTCTCTTGTCTGATTGCTCTCACTAGGACTTCCAGTACCATGTTGAACAGACGTGTTGAGAGTGGGGCATCCTTCTCTTGTTCCATATTTAGAGGAAATGCTTTAAACTTTTGCCCATTCGGTCTGATGCTGGCTGTGAGTTTGTGGTATATGACCTTTATTATTTTGAGGTATGTTCCTTCACCAGTTTGTTGATGGTTTTTATCATAAGGGAATGCTGAATTTTAGCGAATGCTTTTTCTGCATCTTTTGAGATGATCATATGGTCTTTGTCCCTTATTTTGTTTAAGGTGGTGAATCACATTTATTGACTTGTATATTTTAGACCATCCTTGCATCTCTGCTTTAAAACCTACTTGACCAGTTCTCCTTAAATTGATCTATAGATTCAAGGCAATCTTAGTCAAAATTCCAGCAAGGTTTTGTATAGAAATTGAGCAACTAATTTTAAAATTTACTTAGGAATGAAGAGAACCTAGGTTAATCAAAGAAGCGTTTAATAAGTTGGAAGGATGCCATCACCTGATTTCATGACTTTCTACAAAGAGATACAGCGATTGAGTAGTGTGGTATTGCTGAAAGGATAGATACAGCCATTCAACATGAGAGAGAGACTCTTAGATCATCAAAGACAGTCACAGATTTTCAACAATGATGCCTGTCCAATTCGCCAGAGAAATATCTTTGCAAAAACTGTGTATCTATGTGGGATGTATAAATGTCAACTCTTACCTTGTTCTATATATCAAAATTCACTTTAAATGACCCGAGATATACAATTCCTAAAAGAAAATATAGGAGAAAAGCTTTGTGACCTTAAGGAGGCAAACACTTTCCACAAAGTTTACAAAAAGGACCATCTGTATAAAAATTGGATCAACTGGACTTATGGAAATTTAAGACTTTTACTCTTCAAAGACACCATTAAGAAAATGAAAAGGCAAGTCATGGAACAGGAGAAATTACTAGCAATTCCTGTAGCTGCCAGATGAGTTGTAATAATAAAATACAAATAGTACTTAAAACTCAGCATTAAAAGGACACAGAATACAGTTTATAAATGGGCAAATTGTTTGAACAGACACTTCACCAAAGATATATAAGTGGCCAATAAATACATGAAAAGATGCTTGACATCATCAGTTGTCTGGGAATTGCAAACACAACTACAATAAGATACCACTGCACATCTATCAGGATGGCTAAAGTCACAGACTTACAATAGCAATCAGTCTTGGTGGGACTGGGGTGGTCCAAGCATTTTAGAAAACTGTCAGATGGTTTCTTAAAGTCCAGCATTCAACTGTCATATGCCCAGTTTTTCCACTTTTAGATATTTGCCCCAAATAAATAAAACATGTGCACATAAAGACCTGGAGCGTATGCTCGTGGCAGCTTTATTCACAAGAGCTCCAAATTAGAAAAACCCTAATACCTGCCAGCAAGTGAAAGGGTTATTCACACATTGGATTCACCTTGGCAATAAAAGGCATCTACTGTGATACGCAACACGAAGTTAGGCCAAGTAGGGGAAGCTAGTGAGAAAAGACATGCTTCACGATCTCGTTAAGGACCAATGCGATCGTGCAAGGGAATCTGGAGGGACAAAAACCAGATGTGGGACCTGGAGCGAGGGAGGAGGGTGGAGCTCCGCGGAGCTCCAGGGACCCTTTGTGGGGGGAAAATGCTCGGTCTCCCAGTGGTCATGGTTCATGTGTCTGTGGTCCAACTCACAGGTCACAGCCTGCCAGATGTAACGTGCACCCTCCAGGAAGGTTGTTTTTTTTTTTTTTGGACTGGAAAATATCGTATACTTAGAAAGTAAATGAGAGAGAGAGAGGAGAGAGGAGAGATAGAAATTCACCTCCCCAAGGTAGGGAAGGGGGCCAAAGCTAAGACTCTCCAGGAAGTTTTAAAGAAGCTGCCTTACCTCTGGTTGGAGTATAGGCAGACCGGAACGGTCTTCTCCAGGTGCTCATGTGAAGCCACATGTGTGGACTAGTTCACGCAGGCACACATAAGACCAGCCATTTCATTCACTGGGCTACGTGTGGATATTACAAATAATAGAGAAGAAAAAAGTGCTTGTTAAAAGTCAGTCCTTATTAACTCACTGTTTTGGGCCGAGGATAACCCCTCAAAGTTGTATAAAAAAGGTCTATTCTTTCTGTAAAGTGAAAATTTATTTTCTTTTGAATCGAGCTTCCTGCATTGGATTTGCTTAAACTAGCATAAACGATTTGAAAAGCGAAGGGTTGGAAATCCACATCTCTTGACATTTTAACCTGCACCAGGAATGTTGGCCCGAAGCCACTTCTTGCTTTGCAGGCAAACTTTGCCCTCTAGGAAACTGGCACAAGAGAAAGAAAATAATGCTGAATGTGAATAGTTCATTCTCTAAAAAACATCACCTGCTAGCTTGCTAGATTTTGCTTTGTAGGTGAAAAATACTTAATAATTTATCGATGCTGCTGCTGAGATGAAGTGTTTTCAGGGAGCAGAAAATAAGTGTTCCTAGGGTTTGTTTTTTGTTGTTGGGGTTTGTTTTTTTTATGACCCCGTATGTTCTAGGGATAATGCAAATTAATACTGGGCTGGTTTGCTAAATTAAGGGGCCCTGTTTTCTGCTGGCCTCTCCCATTAATCCTGTTGAATGAGAAGTGATCTCAGATTCTTTTCTGGTGATATGATTGAAGACCACCCACTCCAGCTGTCTGGCTGTTTTTGCGCTCCTCTTGGGCAGTTTCGCCCCAGGCTCCCATTTCCCGCTTTTGGCAGGCAGAATCTTAAGGTGGCCCTGTGGACTGAGCCCGGTGTCATTTGAATGATTATGTTACTTTACTCGGCAAGAGAGATTTTGCGGTTTCCATTAAGGTCGCTAATCGGTTGACCTACAAACAGGACCATCTGGGTGGGCCTAAGCCAAGCAGGGGGCTCTTGGAAGGCAGTGTTTTCCTGGCTGGTGACGGAGGGGAAGTTGAGGGTGGCCATTTGCCACTGGCTTTGCAATGGAGGGGCAGGGCCAGGGCCCTGGGGTTGCCTGAGCACAGGCCCTGGTCAACAGCCATGAGGGAACCAGGATGTCAGGGATGGTGAGCGCTGACCCTGCTGGCAACTTGTCTGAGCTTGGAAGGGGAGTCTCCAAGTAGGAGCCCTTGGTGTTGGCCTTGGGTGCTCCGCATGAGGACAGAGCTGTGAGACTGGAAGGGGAGTTGTCGAGGCTGGTAGCTTTGCTGTGCAGCCATACAAAATGAACACGCAGCTGTGAAGTGCAGTCTCCGTCATGCACCACTGGCTTGTCCCCGTTTTATTGCTGTTGTCGGGAATCATGCGTGCTGTTTGTCCTGAGAGCCCATGTCCAGGAGACACAGCAGAAGGCCCATGGTTGTCGTGTCGGCCTGTAACTCCCACACATATGCCTGCTGCCTTCTGGGATCCAGTGCGTCACATAGGCCCACCAGGGTCAGAGAAGGGACTTGGACACCTCTCCACGCTGGATGAGCCGTGTGCGGCCATGTCTCCTCAACTCTTCCCCCATGCAGGGGCACGGTCCTCCCTGCCGTGGCTCCTTCGCCACACAGGGCCAAGGTCCTCTCTGCCATGCCTGCTCCGCTACACAGGCCCCAGTCCTCTCTGCCACATCTTCTCCACCACACAAGGCCACGGTCCTCTCTGCCATGGATCCTCTTTGCTATGCCTCCTCCACCCCTCTGGACCACACTCCTTCCTGCCATGACTCCCCCACCATGCAGGGCCACAGTGCTCCCCTTTGGCTCCTCTGTGGGTCCCATCGTCTTCCTGCAGGGTTGTCCCCAGTGCTGTGCCTGCCCAGCCCCACGCTCAGACACACACATCTGGCGACTGCCTGAAGGAGTCAGACCTAACTGGGCACAGTGGGGTGAGACGACACTGGGTGAGCAGTGGCCCCTGTGTGGGAGGTATGTTTGTGGTTCCTGGTGAGGCCTGAAGTGCATGCGGGTCGGTCGTTGCCAGGGTACATGGGTCAGATCCCTGAGCCCTCTTGAGTGGTCCAGTCTAGAGTGGCAGCCTGTTGTGGCAGCCTGTTGTGTGGGACTTCAGCCTGGACACCGGGACCAGATGGGCAGGGCTGTCACAGGCCACCTTAGTGTGGGGGGACAGGGCCTGCCTGCTCATCCACCCGGGGGAAGATTGTCCCCACGCTCCGGCCCAGACCACTTTGAGCTCCTGCAGCGAGAGGCTGTGGGTACGGTAAGAGGAGCGTCGTCATGTGACTGGAGACCCGTGGCGCTGCCCTGGCCATCGCAAGCCCCTTGTGGGTCTCAGGCAGCAATGTCACCACAAAGGGCTGATTCCCTCAGCCATGGGGCTGCACCCACCCCTATCCAGTGCTTTTACACTCAAGGTGGAATGGAAACTTCTGGGAGAGGAAACGGCTGGGGGATCAGGGACACATGGCAGGCAACACTCCCAGGGTGGGAGTGCAGACAGGGTGGTTAGAGTGACTGGCACTACTTTTTCTTCGCTATAAGAAATAACTCATTCCTCAGATATAACTTCACGAAAACCAGAACCAGCAGGGCTGCCAGTCTCTTGCTGGGTTTGCTTGGCCAAGCCTTCCTTCTCGCAAGACGTGGCTGAGGAAATGGGACAAACAGAGCTTGTTCTGATTGTCATGTTCCCTAAAGAACTAACCTCACAGATAGATTTACGGTGAGAAAGACATAAATGTCATGAGCTGGATTCATAGCGCTCCTTGTCTCGCAAAATATGGAGATATTGTGAAATGAAAGGCATGTCTCTTTGAAAGGACATTCTAGAAATTCCAGGCAAGAAGATTGTGCATCTGAAGGAACACACAGCGGACGTTCTGTGTCAGAAGGGCTGAGGAGTTCCTGCCTGGGGGACCATCTGGGGACTCGGTGTTCTCAAGGACGAGATTCACTTAAAAGGCACCAACCCACAAGCTAAAATGTGGTCAAACTGTTGAGAGAGCAGGGGTGACGTACAAGGTGAGGAAACAGAAGTCTGTGGTTTCAGAGCTGGTTTCACGATGAGTTATGGCATTTCTTCAGAAAAATGCTGCACTCCGCTTCACCATGCACTTAGGCAGCTCCAGGAATGTTCATCCGTGGTTCTGTGTCTCACCTTCTGTGCCTCTGGTGCATCTCCACAGGCATATCCCAGTTGTTTCTGGAGGGAGAGGGCGGGTACGTGTGGGCTGCCTGCTGCTGGATAGTAAGTTACCCAAACACAGCGGACGAGAGTCGCCATCTTGTCATCCTGGCTCCTCAGAGAGCCTGGATCCATAGGATGGCTCTTCTGTAGGTCTCCCATGGGGTCTCTCCTGGTAGGTCTGTGGCACCAGGGCTGAGTGGCACCTGGTCCTGGGACTGGGACATGGGATGTGGTAAATCTCTCCAGCTGGTAGATGGCCTTTTTAAGCCAGGGGTCAGCACACTTTTCTATAAAGAACCCAGTGCTTTAGGCTGTGCAGGTCATACAATCTCTCACACACATCCTCAACACTGCCACTGCAATGCAGAGGTACCCATGGAGAATATGTAAACAGGGGGCAAGGCTGGCTCAAACCTCATTCACAAAAATGCAGTGGGCTGGATTTGGCCATAGTTTGCTGACCCCCATTTTTTTTTTTTTTTAGTTGGAGTCTCACTCTGTCACCCAGACTGGAATGCAGTGGCCGCTCCCGGCCACTGCAGCTC